>NW_017264203.1:418991-505585 GCF_001619985.1 Xylona heveae TC161 | reverse complement strand
AATAAAAAAACTGACAACTGGCCAGCCAATTGATTAAAAAAAAAAAAAAAAAAAAAAAACTTAATAACAAGCACGAATTTGATATCTTAATATGCCCTTCAATTCCCTCATCATTCGAACGAAAAACCCATGACGCCAGAATTTCCCAGAACACCATGCTATAATAACCGGAAAACGCACATATTAGAAAGGGTCTCTCAAGCCGCGGCTTTACCCTTGCCCTTGATGTCATTCAAATCATCAGCATCCATGTTCTCATCTTCAATCTCCTCCTCCTCCTCATCGCTCATGAACTCGTCGTCCTCATCGAAGCCAAAAAAAGTTCGACCAGGAGCCACGTCAACAGACGAGGGCGGTGAAGTTGCCGTCGAGCTTGAGGGCCCCGCATCGTCCTCGCTCTCGTCGCTTGCCCCCTTTGAATTGCTACTACTTGAGGTATCGGCAGAAGTGCTCAGAATATTGTCGCGATAATGTCCATCTTTCATAGCAGCCAGGACTGCCTCTCTGGTTCTTTCTCCGGCTTCTTCTTTGTCTTCGACCCATTGACCATCCACTTTTCCCTTTGAACTGCTCTTGATTTCATGTTCTCTACGCTCGGCCAATGCAACAACTTCCTCCCAGCGTTTGCGTCTCTCGTCTTTTTCCTTTTTCTCCATGTCAGGCTTAAGTGCGAGATACTCGGCAAGAGCCTTAGCTTCATTGACCGTTCGGAGGCGCCGCCCGTCAAGATTCCGGTTAGATCCGTTGTCCTCACCCTGATTCTTCTTGCGACGGGATGACATTCGACCTCCCGCTGCACGTAATTGGGAACCAAATCCACCTTTACCACCACAGAGAGGCACAGATAGTCGAAGGGGTAAAAAGTCATCTCCATTTGTCAAAAGTGAGGACACCGATAGAGAGGACGGTAAGATTTGCTTATTTTCATTGGATGTTAGGATTAATCGCGAATGAATTGCTGGAAGTCGCTCCCATATTTGTGATGTGAGGTCGGATATCGACGCAGTAGGTGACAGCTGAAGTGAGAGCGTAGGTGGCAAGCCCAGCCCGGGGAAAGAGCTCAAAAGGATGTTAATCTGATGGGATGCCATGACAAGTGATGCCAGAAAATGGCTGAAGCTCTTCTCCGATTGATATATGCAGAGTTTGGATGACTAGGATGTAGAAGTCAAGATGACGATGTTGCTTGCCCAATCAGCCTCTAACTTACTCTAAGCGTTCGATGGCTGGTGGGAGATTCCAGGCTCCGCTTTATTGCGCTAGTGGCAGAAACCGCATCTTCTAGATGTGGCGTTTTGAGCATTCGCGGGGATTCGTGGCCACGATTTCGCCTAAGACCTCCAATCTGATGAACACATGACATCTGGTGGGTGTGGCTGAGGGCTAAGGGTTGCAAGCCCTCAACCACACATCGCCTATCCCGAATTTCGCAATTCTGGGTTCGACGACAACGACGACGACGAGCATCCGACCCGGCAGACCGATAACCCAGCACGCCGCAATCATGTACGTTCTGAATCCGATGTGAATGTTATATGCTATCAATTTCACTGCTAATTATATTGCAGGCTCATCCCCAAGGTTGACCGCAAGAAGATCCACGAGTACCTCTTCCGCGGTATGGTTTCCACCGGTTTACAACGCGCATTTTAAGGCGTGCCTTGACAGATGAATGAACAACGAGCTAATTTGGAATGTTGCTAAATAGAGGGTGTACTCGTTGCGAAGAAGGACTTCAACCTCCCCAAGCACGGTGACATTGACACCAAGAACCTTTACGTACGTCGCTCTACACGAGTTTAGATAAACCCGTCAACTTTCGCATCAGTTATACTGAGACTGTAATACAGGTCATCAAGGCTTGCCAGTCCCTTACTTCTCGCGGCTATCTGAAGACCCAGTTCTCCTGGCAATGGTACTACTACACCCTCACCCCTGAGGGTCTCGACTACCTCCGGGAATGGCTCCACCTCCCCGCCGAGATCGTCCCTGCTACCCACATCAAGCAGCAGCGCTCTCACGTTCCCCCTCGTGGCATGCTCGGTGGTGAAGAGAGACGGGGTCCCCGCCGCGACCGTGGCGACAGAGAGGGTGGCTACCGGAGACGCGACCAGGGTGAGGGCAAGGAGGGCGGTGCCCCCGGCGAATTCGCTCCTCAGTTCCGTGGTGGCTTCGGCCGTGGTCGTGTTCCCGCCCGGGAGGCTTAAATTGGCGATTATTTGATGCCATTAATACTCTTCAAAATAATCAAACGGAAAAGTAACATTTTTCAATTTGGGATGGCTTGATTGGGCCGGATGGTAGCGTGTCTGGTCGAGTGACAGAAATTGCCGGGGTCGCATAGGTCGAGTTGCGCGGTTGACACCGCAGTCTTCGCGTCTGTGTAGCATAAAAATACAGACGATTCATTCTTCGTCGGTTTTTTCAATTTGCTTGCGCCATAATCCAACCATTGTGATCGGACTCTGGATTTCGACAACCGCAAAATTTTCTTAACACTTGTGTGAACCCAGAACCTTAAAGCTTATGGGTAATCTGCCCGTTTTCACTGCCTGGATTGATGACGGCCCAAAATTGCATTTATCGGAACCGTTAATATACTCATTTCCTTCCAACCGTTGCCAATGCCCATTACTAGTAGATGTGATCAACCCACCCGGAGTAGGACGGGCTCGCGCTGTTGTGCACCACTGCGCGAGAGGAGTAACCGCATGCACCTGGGGTTTAACTATGACAGTTGAGGTGGGTATTTGATCCCTAAGGGCAACTATAAGAAAAGTCCGGGCGAAACCAGCGTAAACTTCAGGCATACGCTATCGGAGGACGTGTTCTCAGCCCTCCGAACACTGATAATGACGAACACGGTTCTCATAGTACAGCGCAAAACTCAGAAATTTTACTATTCTTTAAATTCTTTGTGCTACACAGACCAGGGATCATATAGGAATGCGGCGATTGATCCAATATGGAAGTTTAAAGAGGATTTAGATGATATCACGCTGAAAAATTTTCTACATTCCCATATGTACCTGTATAAATAAGAGTTGCTGGTCTTGTTCGTGACCAACATTTTTAGATTGGGGTCGCTCTGCTCATGCCAATCAACCTTCTCACACCAACCTATAAGGCTATCCGTCAGCTAGGCACCATTATAAAAACCCTAAAGTATCGCTTACCATCCACTGTCCACACTCTTCTGTCTTGTTTGTCATAAGATCGACCTGAATCGCCTGAGCCTCTACGTAGTTTCTAGACTGAAGGGCCCCAGCTAGATGGGCCATATTGGTGATTGTGTCCGATTTCAGGAGGTCTTCATTGTTAAGGTGGTCGAAGAGGATATTCAGACGCTTCTCTGTGTCATTGACTTGAGCTCTAAATGAGCTAGGAGCTTGCGATTTAACACGTTGCATCTCATTACTAAGGATTTCATAAACAGGTCGTGCTTGCTCTGGAATGTGAGATCGGTCACCAGGGGCTGCTTGACCGTAAGTAAGGGTGTTATCACAAGGTGTGAAAGCGATCGATACTCACGGAACTTTGGTTGTGCAGGGGACGGCGCCCTGTGCGACTGCGCTGTGCTTGGCCTTGACCCCTGAATTGATCCTGCCGCTGGGCCTTGGAACTGAGCTGGGCTCGGCTGCGGGGGGAAAGGCTGAGTTGGGGGAAAGTTCCCTGGTGACTGCTGTTGTGAAACTCCGGTACTCATAGAGGCATAGGGATTAGGAGGAGGCGGTCCAGGTCGAGCAGCCACCATTGTTGGTGGAGGAGCCATTTGTGACGAAACCTGCTGGGGGACTGGTGCCGGAGGAGCCGGGGCATATCGGTTGCTAGAAGGTGGCCCAGCAGGAGGTGGGTTATATGGTGATGGACCGCGGGGGATAGTGTGTTGTTGCGGAGCTGCACCCAATTGTGGGCTTGAGACATGTGGAGCGTAAGCCGATGCGGCTGCAGAGGGCGGGCGATCTGGATGCTGCATATGAGGCACAACTCCACTGACGAGCGGCGAGGTCATCCGAGCCGGAGGGGCTGGCCCTTTTGGCGGAGGAGCGAGAGGAGGTGTTGCTCTCTGCTGTCCATTAAAAGGCGCTGGTGGCGGTGGGGCAACAAAGCTAGGTTGATTCGGAAAAGGTGAGGTAACTGTTCCAGCACCAGGTGTGCCACGTCGAGAGGATGTGGTTTTGAGAAATTCAGGCGTATCATTCCAATTTGCTGTGGCACTGGCTTTTGGCGGTGGAGGAGGCATCACCGAAGGTGTAGTAGCAGGTACGCCACGAGCTGCTCCAGCTCCTGCTGCTGCCAGGGCTTGAGTTGGAGGAGGTCCGACAGCAGCGATGTGGCTTGCTTGCTGCGGAGACTGATACGCTGAGCCCGAATAAGCTGTCGCAGCTGCCGACGGAGCATAAGGATTCGCGGGCTGAGCGGCGGCTAAACCAGCATACGGATTAACTACCGGAGGAACTTGAGAAGGAACTGACGCCGAGGCTGAAACGGGCGCCGGCGCGGGACCATGAATATTAGTCGCAGCTGACGGCGGAAACACAGATTGTTGTTGTACGGGAGCGAAGCCACTTATCACCGGCTGAACGCGTTGGGTTGATCTGGCGGTTGCAACAGGCTGGCGGCCAACTAAGTTTGAAGTCGGTTTCCTAGACGCTTGTGCCACGCGGTTCTTGGCAACCTCAGCCGCAGGATAATTTGTCGGTAGTAGATTAAGGTATCTCTCGGCAATTGGCAACTGGCCATGTGCAGAGACAATATCAGCATACTCGAGATATTTGTCGTAAAGAGCCGACAATTTCCAGTCAGAAGACTTCTGGCGATCCGTATCCTGAAATTTGGTAACTTCTCGGAAAACAGTGACCTTTTCAATAAAGTCCTGCAGAGATCTGACGTGAATGGCGAAAGTGCTATTGGCTGATGACTGTCCCAGGCTTGTTTCCTCGTTTTCGCCAAGCTCTTCGACCCAAATTGAAACAACTTTTTCCAGCTTTGATCCGACAAGATAACAGAATGAAGCATCTTTTCGAAGCCCAGAAACGGACCCATTTTCGACATTGCCGTCTCGGAGACGATCACCCAAGGCCTCACAGAGATCAGGGAACTCCTTTTCCTCCGCGTAAGTGCAAAGAATGGCAATGGCATCTTTCCAGTTTGCGATATCCGCATTATAGACGATGTCCCAAAGGTTTTTACCGACAACTGAAGCTAGCAATCGGAGGTAATTAGGACCCTGGGCCTTCTTTGTAAAGTAGGCCGTTTGAGCTTTGTCGATACACTTCTGCCCTCCACATATTGCTACCATAAAAGCGTCGGACATCCTGTCTTCTTTCAGGCATACATCAAGGGCTTTCTCGAATTGGCCAAGTACCAGCGCATGGGTGATCTCCTTATCTGCCTCGGATTCAGAACCGGTGTAGATCTGAAAGGGGTTGTTCGTTTTCGCTCCCTTGGTTGCAGCGAGCTCTGACAAGAACTGATCGCTGTCTCCTGTATTCTCGAAGAAAGCCGAGAGACGATTATCCTTTGCTTTTGCTGAACCGTTGGGCAGTGCACTTAAGGTTCCCTCCGACCTCTCAGCGTCGCTGGATGCTGGTACTGGGACTGGCGGAGACTCAATCGTACTACTGGTCGCAGAGAGACCCAGATATTCAATCAGACCCTTTCTCGGGTTTTCAGAGATCAATGTCTCTATAACTTTCCAATCTGCCTTTTCTTCCTCCGATTTTGCTTGAGCTATTCTTGATTCGCATATGCTTGCGAGATCGCCCTCTTTCAGCGATTGCTCAAAGTCCTCCGTTGCGGTTCCAACTTCGGAATCTATCACAAAAGGCTGTACTTGAATTTTTGACGTCCTAGCACCGCCCTTTGCAGGAGCTTCGCGTCCCACAGTAACAATTTTGCCTCCAAATCCGAATGATGCAGACACGGGCCGCTCAAGCCACTTCGGAGCTTTCGGGAGCGAAAACCCACCAACCTGCGGTTGTGTTTGTGCCTTTGCAAAAAAATCCTCGTCATCTAAAGGTTGCGATTGAGAGGCCGCGACTTGGTCGGTGGGAGGTTTTGTGTTTTGAATTGTTTGAACGGCGATCTTGCCATCAAAAGATGCCGTAGCAAGCAGATTGGGATTATGAGGGTTCCACTTTGTTTGGAAAGTCCAGTTTGTCACAACGGGAAACTCTCCAAGGGGCTGGCCAGTGTGGGGGTTCCAGCATATTGTGCGATTGTCCTTGCCACAAGAGAGGAGCAGGTCACTATCTTGCCGACACCAGGACAAGGAAAGCACACCCTGCTCATGTGCTAGCATCGTCTAGCAATTGGTCAGAAAATCGGTTTGCAAGCGTTGTCAAAGCTCAAAACATACCCTTTCAGGAGCATTTGAGTTCCGAAGATCCCAAACAAGAATGAGTGGATCAGTATCATTCGGAATCGCAGTGATGAGCTTTGTCGGCTACAACTTGGTGAGCTTATGTGATTAGGAAGGGTAAAGGAGATACTCACCACGTCCGGATCCCAGGCGACCGCACTGACTGGTTTTCGCCCAAAATTATTAAGAGTTAAACTCTCCTTTTTAGCTTTCACGTCCCAGACAGTGACAAATCCACCGCTACTGCCAGTGACAAGAATATGCGGGACTTTCTTATTCCAATCCAGACTTTCGTAATCATCCGCTCTAGCAGCCGGGTTTCCCAAGCGGAAAGGGTTCGCGACATTGTTCAAGTCAGAGATAAAAAGCTAGAAGACGTTAGCAAATAAGGAAACTAATTAGCGCTGTTCATGAAGCCTGACCTCTCCTTTTGCACCGGCTGTTGCCAATAATTCGGGTCTGAAGGGATTGAATTGCAGAGACTTAATTGCGCCACTGTGTTTGGTCGTTCTCGACAGAAAAGATCCGCTGCGAACGATTCAGCAAATTGTTGAAGGAGAAAAGACACCCGTTAATACCTTGCCCCATTGTATAACTTTTCCGCATCCCACAAATCTAATGATCCATTTTCCAGAGCTCCAGCAATTATTCCTCGAGGGTGACCTCCGCTGGCGGGACCCCAAGCTATATCGTGGAACCTAGCTAAGTTAGCACACACCCCAATGCTGGGACAAACATGCGTTTATTAATGATAGAGATGCCCCAGTAATGCCAATAACGCCGCAAAGACCTTACCTGGAGTCCGTGCCAATACTTGCGGATGGCTGAAGCTCTATGCCTTGAGCAGAATCTCCAAGCTTTAGATCCCACAATTCAAGCTGAGTCTCGTTTGAGAAGTCAGCATCGACGGCGCCTGCCTTCGTGCCAGTAGCTAGCAGGGGCAAGGCTGTGCCTGGTGACCATGCAAAAGTTGCAGTCCGAGGAATCTCTCGGAGACGGACCATGGCGTGCAATTGGACGTCACCCTACAGAGGTCCGAGCTAATAACGTGGTGTCCGATTTATAGACCAAAGAGCTCGCAATCTTAAATGTTTGACATGCAGCCCGGCAGGGTGCTGGTTAAATTGGATTAAATTGAGCAGATTATCGAAGTGGGTGATGTTGGTATCTTGTAATGGCTGTAGAGCTGGTATAGGCCCGAAACCCCTTGGTTGTCATCTCCCGTATGGCAGTCTGGCGTCAATCTGGCCTTCGCGAAACAATCGCCAGCTTACGCTAAGCTTTGGTTGGCGATAGGAGCCGACCACCCAATTGAAGTTAAGGCACGTGATATCAAAGTGCGAGGCCATTCTCCGCAGTTTGAATGCTTCATTCCGAGCACCGATTTTACACGATAAATTTCGCAATTGCGTGTACGCCTGGTACAGTTGCAATCATGGCGGATACATCGAGATTAAAATCGACCATCTATGTGGGCGGTCTCGATAATGCGGTTACCACGCAAACCTTGCATGCTGCCTTCCTGCCTTTCGGCGAAATAGTCGATATTTCATTACCAAAACCTGAAGCCTCTTCTTCACATGAACCGCACCGGGGTTTTGGGTATGTGGAATTTGAAATATCATCAGATGCTAGGGAAGCCATCGATAATATGGACCAGAGCGAGCTCTACGGACGAGTGATCAAAGTAGCCGCGGCAAAACCACAGAAAGAAAGCAATGAGGGATTAGGTAGCAAATCTGCAATATGGGAGCAGGTAGGTTGTTCGCCATGAAAACTGCAAGTATTACGGTCTCTGATTTACATTTCTTAGGAGGGATGGCTAGCCAAGCATGCTGTGAGCGAAGAGGATAAAGTAGCTGTCACGGGATCTGGCGATGAGGAAAGAGCACAAGATCCCATGCAGGGTCTGGAAGGTTTAGATGTTGCTGGGCCTAAACCTGCATGATTGAGCAAACAAAAATCACGGTCAACATTTTCAGCAATTGAAGAAAGGCGTTAAGGTAGATAATATCGAGCGCGAACGCGAATGAACTCGGCGCTCGGAGCAAATTTGTGCATTTGATTATGTATATTTAATAATCCGAGCTGCAACACATTATTTTGCGCATAACACAACCATTTGCAATTTGTGCGCATATCTGAGACTCGAATACCCGTAATGTACAAATGAATCTGACACTTATTCCTTGCTCGACCGAGTAAGACGGAGCTGCTTGTCAGTGGTAATCTTTCTGGCCATGGAGTAGCCTGCGGCGCCAACAGCAACGCTGCAATGAGATGTCAGCAAGGCGAGCACAAAAGAAGCTATGATGCGTATCCTTACACAAGGACGATACCTTAGATGCCCGCAGTTAGCAAAGTTCATTGCCCTAGGCTCCAATCAATTGAGCAACCAAGTTGGACTTACCGAGAGGGATCAACTCCGGGGGAATCTTCTTCAAGGTACGAATACGCTGAGAAATGGTGTGTGCTATGAGAAAGATTAGCCGTCTTTTGCTAGATGTCGGGTTAAAGCCATTGATAGTTGTTGCAATTGGGCTTTGAGGTGTCTAAAGACAGACCTGCTTGATCCTCTTTCTGTCAAGCAAAGGTTGCTTGGTTAGCGCAAGAGCGACAAAGTTCCTTGAGGGCAAGAATTTGCTCACAGGCACAGATCTCATCAGAGGGCGAGCGGGCTGCATCCTCAAAATGCGAGTGGGATACATTGTGGCTTTTAGCGACAGAGTTTTCGTCAATTGGACGTTGTTTGTTCTGTGGTCGAAGGGTGAAGGGAAAGGAAGTGTAGCTCGGACGTCAGAAGGGGGGTGTCCCGGTCTCTTCCCACCAGCCGCAAGTGGCTCAAATCAAATCGCTAGCCGCTCTTTCGGTTTCTGCGAGCGAGCTCGCCCACATCTATCGTCGCACTGCTCTTCCTCTCCACATCGATTGACATTCCGCCAATTGTCATCTCTACTTCATCCAGATCCACACCTGCGCCCTCAAAATGGCCGACGACGACCGCGAGACCAAGCCTTTCAAGTTTGTTACTGGTGAGTGCCTAAGCATCCCTACATCCGATCGGACCAAATGCTAACTTTGACTCTGCAACAGCCGGTACGTAAATCATCGTTCCACCCTGAGGGCCATGTAGATACCATTGGTCGCCTCCTTAAGATACGAAGCTTTGAATACTATGTTGAATTGACAAAAAAGCTTCTTTGCCCTCTCTGACTTCAAGACTTTTAGGCTTCGATGCCCGCTTTCCGAACCAGAACCAAACCAAGCACTGCTGGCAGAACTATGTCGACTACCACAAATGCATCAATGCTAAGGGTGAGGATTTCGCTCCTTGCCGTCAGGTACGTCGCAAAATATTATTTTCCAACTTATATCTTCTTCAATTGATTCTTCTGACTGTTTGCCAAAGTTCAAGCTAGCCTACCGATCTCTCTGCCCCAGCAACTGGTGCGAGAGATGGGATGACCAGCGCGGTTCGTATGCCCCTTCGGTGTCCTTCATACATTCATATTCCCGTGCTGACTGTAGCTCACTATCAAGAGGCCGGCAACTTCCCTGCCCGTCTGGACCAGTAAATGCTCAATACCTATTCTTGGGCTCTCAGCGGGATTTTCTTGTGGATTGTTTGATGGACGGATACTATGTAGCAATAGATGGCAGAACAATCAAATTGATATGTGCTCTTAATTCCATCCGTCTTCTGAGTGCAATTGATGAAGGGGAAAGGGAAAGATATCTACAACTAAAGTACATTCTGCCTCAGTCCTCCACCTGTTTGCATATTTAACTTGTCTTATGAACGAGTTCTTTAGGCCTTGTAGAGGAGGTCTAGAAAACCTCCAGCGAGTTCTCGTACGATACTACTGTTAGGAACGCTTCCCGCAATCCCATACAAGGCTGCAGTATCACCCTTGGCGGCACCTTTCTTCCCCTTCCCTTCAGCCATACGCACCCTTTCTTTTTCCCTTTCCTCCTCCACTGTGGCGACTAGATCTTCGATGAGTTTATCGATAGCACCTACCATTGGCATCGTAAATGCGACATGGATGGCCGCAGGGCTTTGTAATGCGTTCAGATGCCAGCCCTTCGAGGACATCGCATCAGCAATATCGTAAATGTTTAGAGATGTCGATGTAAATGCTACTACGCTGACCAGCGGGCGACCAATAACCACGAGATCATTGCTGAGAGCGGGATTTTCACGAATTTCCATCTCGAACCTCTTAGCAGAGCCAACTATTTGATGGCATGCCTTTACATAGCCCGCTTCTCCTTGAGACATCAAGCTTGCCCAACAGCCGGCAATCAACGCACCGGGGCGTGATCCAGCAATGCTAGGCGAAGCATAAACACCGCCTGACCAGTCTGTCGAGATATAATATTGGTATCTGCGGAGTTCCTGGCTTCTATACAGAACTGTTGAATTCCCTTTGGGAGCAAAACCATATTTATGGGTATCGCAGCTAATACTTGTAACTCCCTTGAGTCGGAAGTCGAATAATTCCGTCTCAAATCCAGACTTTTCGAGGAATGGCACCAAGAAAGACCCAAGGCAGGCATCAACATGAAGCGGGATCTTCCTGCGGGTGGCCAGGCGTGAGAGGGCAGGAATATCATCAATAATACCATGAGGAAAGTTCGGCGCAGACCCGACGAGCAGAACAGTATTGGAGTTGATCAACCGTGATACTGATGGGATGTGTACCTTGTAGTCGGGCGCCGGACAGTCGACTAGATGAGTTCGAATATTGAAGTATTCTCCGGCCTTCCGAAATGCAGTGTGTGCTGTGGCGGGAAGGATCCTGTTGAGGCGATTTCTCGTAAGCTTTTCTTTGACTCGTCCAGATACATGGGGTGGATTCCTAACATTTCAGGCTCGATGACACCGCGCTCGGCGTGCGCTTTCTGACGAGCACTGAGACATGCCATTAAGATAGATTCAGTGCCTCCGCTGGTTGTAACACCTGCTGCGCCTGGCGGAGCATTAAACATCGAAAGGACCTAATGCCGATTAGCCCTATGAGAATGACAGAACAGGTTCGAACGTCGAATAAACTTGCCATCGCAACCACTTCTGCTTCCATTTTACGGACACCCGGGAAAACGTCTGGATGAATGGGATTGGCCACAGTAAATTTCCCAAAAGCCTCCATTTGAAGCTTCGCCATCTCATCTCCACCGTGGTAGACAGCACCACTGACATAGCCGTCCTCCCACTTCGTGTGATCCATCTGGCTCAACCTTTCCAGCTCTTCTTTTACCTGCTCCTGAGTCCACCCTTCTTTTGGCAATGTCAAGTAACGATTTACTCCAGGGCCGCTTGGAACAAGCTTTCCTTCTATCTTGGTAATGGCCTCGACAATTTGTTTCTGCACTTGCTGTTTGACGCCGGGAGTACGTAGCAAAATACCGTAGAGCACGCGTCGAATCGCTGTATAAATGTCAAACGTAGAGCCAATAATACCGCGCCCTTTAAGTTGAAGGAAGGCTTTTTTCATCCAGCGCAATAGGAAGAGAATGAATATGACATTGCGAAGCCTAAGCACAGATATCAGCATAGAACCTCGGAAGATAAATATTGCGGATCAAACGCACAAGTCAATATTCAAGGCGAGCAATTGACCCTTTGAACTCGCCCTTTGTACATTGAAGCTAGAGCGCAGGCTAACTGGTAGCCTTGAGGAGCCCATTTTGCGCAAAGAGGCAGCGCTCAGTGCTTTAGAAAGATCAATGCGGCCCAAATGAATTGATCTCATAGATGCGGAGTTCGGTAATTATCGCTCTCCAGATGTACTCCGCAATGTTGGGGAGCATACGATGTCACTTTCCACCTATTATCACATTCGATACGGCTGGTACCCGAAGCGGCTGGCCTGCTGGCTGGTTGGATGCGGCTTTTACCGGCTCCGTACACGCTGATATTATTCCTTCCCGAGCCCGTTCGACATGATATACCAGAGCTCAGATTAACTTATAGATCCTACAATAGGAGACATTTGTACTATGATCTTATTATTATCCTTTTTTTTTCTCTCTTTCTGGCTTGTGATGACATCTCGTCCATTTATCTAAATACTCCAAGCCAAACTCCTTCGGAATAAGGCCTATCTCGCTTTTAACATGGTTTCAATATCAAGCCAATAAATACAGGTGCGAAGGTATTCTTAAGCTTCGAAAAGATACTTGAATATGCTTGAAATGAGCTATTTGATTCCTAAGATCTCCATGACGATCCACCACTCTTGTTGATTGAAGCGCAGCTGATCAGATCAAAAGACACGAAAGGTCATGTGCCCAGGAAAACTTTTAAAAACGCCTTGACGCCATACTATGCCAAATATTGGCCTGAAATATATTCGGGAAGAAGGCGTATTGACGTTTTGTCCTCTCCCAGAAAGTACCCCTAACAATAGTAAAAACCCCCCAAATGCGATTTGTGAATTGAGAGGAGCCACGAATTATCGCGAGATTGCAGACTCGATGTAAAAGCCAGGATCAGGTTTCCTCAATTGCCGCATTTCTGGTTTGGAAAGCGGCTCTTCGACTTCGGACACATCGACCAATTCCTTCACTCTCATGATTTGGCCCGCGACCTGTGGGCTGACGGGATGATAGACTGTTCGCATCCGTTTCCTTAAGCCAAGGGCCTGAAGAACGCCAGAGCTTTTCCGAGGCAGTCCAATGGCTGAGCGAAGGAGCGTTATCTTGAAGAAAGCCATCTTGATTCGTGTTCGGGACGGTGATCTTTGTTGGTGTCAGTTGCGCAGTTGAGGAAGTTTTGTTGAATTTAAACCAAACTTACCTTCGCGATTTCTATGTTCGAGAAAACCTCCCGTAAGATCGACGGTGTCGCGACGTTGTCTTGCAAATGACCATGTAAATCTCGAAGACTCCGGTGAAACGGAAGACGTTTGACCAAATCCTGCGGAAGTTTCCGCTGATGCCTGCCGGAAACGCCGCGAGCGAGGGAGGTCCAATCGGAGCCAAGCAAATGCTGAGCGTTGCAAGTACCGGGTACGTACCAAGAACTACAGCAGGACAGTACTACGCTAGTCTCTTGGAGCTCCCCTGTCCCTACCCGAGGCTTCTCTTCCTCGCGTTGTCGCTCACTTTACCGGAAGTACGTAGCAGTATTCAGAGGTTTCCAGATGAGCAACTTAAACGAAGCTTTTAGGCTGCTCGAATAGCTATTGCATTTGACAACACACTAAAGGGGAGCCTTGTTTAGAGCATGGCATGAAACAGTCATCTATCACCATGATCGATGAGGATGGGGTTATCTTCAAGCTCGATGAGCTGTTGCGGCATCCCGAGGATCTGGACAAGCTCTCAGCCCTCAGGGCTGACTTCATGCGCAAGAAGGCGGCCGTCGATACACAGCTCAAATTAGGATTGAAGGAGCAATTGGACACGACGCAGATGGGAATAGACTCGATTAATGATGGAAAACGGACAGTCAATTCGATAAAAGAAGAGATGATGAAGATCGATAAGCTGTGCGCCGAATCTCAGAATATGATCCGAGATTTCCCTAATATCAATCTTGTGTCACAAACGCATCGTAACTTCACCCAGGTTGAGGCAATGAAGGAGAATCTGGATACGTTCAATGACAAGCTCCAGAATCTCAAAGATTTGTTGAAAGATGACGACGAAGACATCGAAAACCAGCCCAATCTGCTTGCGATCCATTACGGGCTGACAAAACTCAGAGATATCCGGGACGATGCCATGAATCAGATCAAGAGAGCCTCTGACAAATCTTTGGAGGCTACACTCCAGGAATATTTCAGCCGTCTTGATGACGTAATTGAGTGGTTTGACGACCATGTCGGTACTGCATGCATGAACCTCATTCCCTTGGTCCAGGCCGACAATAAGGGTATGGTGGTGCGACTTGCTCTTGTGATCGAAGAGGAGGAAAGAAGCGATAAAAAGGTAGCGGCGCTCCAAGATGCTCAGAGAGATCATAAGGAGCTTGCTTCGCGTTTCAAATCCATGGCCACCGGACCAAAGGAGCTTCGAGGATACAAGGAAAAGTTCCTTCAAAGCATCGAGTTACACGCACAATCCCAATTTGAAGAAACCGAGGCAACCTTTTTGGAAGATTCAAGCAAACTGGACAAGTGTACGAGATGGTTTTTTAACGATCTTTATGTGGTCAAGATAGGCATGGTGGGGTTGATGCCAAAAAGATGGAATATCATGAAGACATACGTTGACATTTATCACCATCTCATGCATGACTGGCTTGTCAAGCTAATCGATGATCCAAATCTGAAGCCAGCAAACATGCTTGCGATCATACATTGGGGGGAGAAATACTACGCCAAGCTTGAAAGACTTGGTTTCCAAGAAAGCGATGTGCAACCTCAGCTAATTGACAACCGCGAGGGGGAGCTTGTGCGTGAGTGGCGTCAACTCATCATCAAGTATCTTGATGAGTGGATTGATCGCATGTTTGCCGGCGACAGAAAAGTGTTCCTTGAACGCAAACCCGACTGTCTGGACACCGATGAAAATGGCTATTTCCGAACCAAGACACTGGGTGATATGTGGCGCATGCTGAGAGAGCAGGTCACCGCGGCTGGGAACTCGGAGCGCGCTGATGTCACTGAGGGTGTGATCGATGCAATGTTCCTGACTCTCAAGCATCGTCAGACCATGTGGCAAAAGGTCATGGACGAGGAAGCCTCAAAGTACACCGGCGGACAAGGCGAGCAGGAAGGCCTACAGATTTTGCAGGACTGGCTCGTGGCCATTTCTAATGACCAAATTGCTTGCATCGACGATAATGAGGAAACTGGGCAGCTGGGATATCTTTCACGCTTCAAGCGCGACTTTGAGCCTCTTGTCACGCCCAAATACATGCTCCATGCCAGCAGCCAGATTGAAGGCCTTCGAGATGGTTACGTCGACCTCGCCACACATTGCGTTACAATCTTTGTCTCCATCGTCTTTGCTGTAGATCTTCGTTCAACCATTTCGGACTTCTTCACGCCAAAGTGGTATTCCGAATATGGCATGAAGCGAATTACTTCCACTTTCGATGACTACATCTCAGACTACTCGGAGGTGCTGCATCATAGCATGGTGGATATCTTTGTGGAAGAGCTCTCTGAAGAATTGTTGATCAGATACTTGTCAGGCGTTCGAAATAAGGGAGCTAAGTTCCGACGCGTTGATGCATTCAACGACAAATTCAAAGACGACGTTATCACCGCTTTCCAATTCTTTGAGAGGTTCCCGGATTTTGCAAACATCAAACAGAAGTGGCGGGTTGTGGATGGTTTGGTGCGCCTATTAGAGGCGGAAAAACATGCCGTTGCTAGCGTCTACGAAAGCTTCAAGCAGGAGTACTGGGATGTCCAGCTGAGCTGGGTTGAGGCCGTCTTGAGGTCCAGGGACGACTTTGACCGAGGCATGATGAACAGCGTCAAGACAAAGGCAGCTGAAATGCACGTAGAGAGGGGACCAGAAACTATCATGAGCAAAGTGAGATGATAAATCCTGCATGCACATCGAGCTTGTCTGCTCTATTTCTCATTGAAGATTTGCATCATAATCACCAGAGCGAGGCGTCAGGAGAAGTGGAGTATGTCGTCTATATAATCCAGAATTCACTATAGTATCTTGCAAAACTTTTTTCCGTAAAAGCAGACCCTGCGAAGCTAGAATGTATGCAAAAATTTAACGCCGTCCGTGCTTGCCTCCAGAACCACCTTTTTGTATCCGTCCGCTTTTTGTTTTTTGTGCCCCCAAACCTTTCCTTTGATCCTTCCTTTTTGGTCCTCCGCTCCCGCGCTGCTTCGCTTTCATTTTCTGTGCTACCTCCTCCTCATCTATTTCCATCTCTTCGTCATCATCGTCTGTGCCTCTCTTGTTACTGAACTTGAGCTTTCCGCGCTGGCCGCGCTTGGGCGCGTCTTTGCCCTTCAGCGCCTGCACATAGGCGTTGATACCTCCTTCCATTGAACCGTCGCCAGCACCGACATTGCCGTCCTCACCAAAGTCCATCATCTCATCATCGGAATCATCGTCAAGCAGAAGTTTGCCATCCAGGTCAACCTTTGCTTTAGTCTTTGATGCAGGCGGCTGTCGGGACTTGAGGGGTTTCGTGGACGAGATGTTTGCCAAAGCTCGCCGGTCCAGAAGATCCAGAGGCTCGTCTTCATCTTCGACAATGTACGCCTGCCCAGTCTTGGGCTTTCTGCCATGCTTGCCAAGAACTTCGTCATCACTAACATCAGAGCCGTCGGAGCTCTCATCGCTACCATATACGGCCTCATCATATTCGCTCTCAAATCGGCCTTTACGGTTTGTCTCTTTTCCAGTGCCTTCATGATCTTTGCCCTCATCTTTTCTCCTCTTGCGACGATCTCTTGTCTTGCGAATGTTGGTGATTAGCTTCTTGTCATCTTCAGGCGTGCACTTTTCGACGACAGAGAGACCAAATCGACGAATCATTCTTTCGATAATATGCTTAACCTTTGCCTTGAAGTGAGCCTTATGTTCGTGGCTCCAGACCATGAGGTTTGGAAGTAGGGTCTCAAGTCGCGGCAGCATGAGAGAAACCGGCAGAGCAATGACTGAGACCTTGACAAATCCGAGGACAGAACGGACAATCTCTCGGTTGTTTGATGTCAGAAAAAGATCCATGGTCTGGACCAAGTCCGTCACAACAGCTTCCGATAATGATTCGCGGAAATGGTAGAGTATCCTTGTCAATGCAGTAATCGAAGCACTGATCATGTGTGGCGTTGATCCAGCAAGCCCCGCAGAGACCATGGTGAAATACTCCTCGATCGTGGCTGGCACATCCGGTGCATCGTCAGGCATATGCTCTACCTTGGAATTAACAACTGTGCCGCCTTCTGCCATCTTCTCTCCCATTAATACAAGTAAATCAAAGGCTGCAGCTCTCGCTTTTTCATTGACCTCCTTGCAGGAAATAACAACTTCAGAAAGGATGGAAGGGATGAAATGGAGATCAGATTGAGGAAGAAACGTGACAATCTTAGCAAGGGCATCCAGACGATCCTAAGTATTTATTAGCGGAGTTTTACGTATGGTAACAATAACACGTACTCTTCGAGCAGGCGCGGAAGCTTTCGAGGCGCTTTGAAGAAGCAGCTGTTGCAGCTCAACATTGCGCTCGACTAATGCAGCTTTGCCCAAATCGGAGTCTGCAAGGCGCGGGATAAGTTTATATGCCTTTTTCTGGAGCTGGGGGTCATCGTCTTTGGCGACAATCAACGCCGAGATATTGAATAGCGTGGCAAAGCTCTCTCGCGGCAGGTAAATGGAAATGGTGATAACTAAATCCATGAGCGTGTGACTCATGGGTGGCATCTTATCGCCAGCGTTTTTCTCCTTTTGTCTTTGTTTATCCGCTTGAGTCTGGGCTCCGCCTTCTCCGAGAGAAGATTCAAGCATGCCCGTAACTCGCGCGAACGTCTCGATGAGTTCCTGCCTGCCTGTCAGCACATTCCGATCTATGATATGGCTGCTTTAGCTTACTGACCTTTTCTGAGGTAATACTGAGGAAAGTACTGATGCAGTTCAAAATGAAGCCCCTATACTGCGGAAGAGTCTGGCTATAGACATTAAAGAGCACAGCGAGCATATTTCCGGAAAATGTGGCTAGATGATCTAGATTCTTTTTCGCCTGGGCAATCGAAATCCTCCGCTGTTCGAGAAGGTTCTCGGGTTCTGTACCAATGGCCAGCACCGCCTTGTTCGAGTCAACTAAGAGCTGAAGAGATTTGCACACATCCACTCGCAACTCGGTCTGCTTGTAAAGCAAATTGGCGATGAGCTCAGCAAAGCTCTGGTCAAAGGCCTGAGGAAGAGTGAGTAAGTTTTAACTTTCCCTTTCAGTTGGATTGTACAAACCTCAATTATGTCCAACGGCAAGTCGCAGTATCCTGGTAGGAGTGCCCATATCTGCTGGACTAGCGTTTCAAAGATCTTGATTTCCATAGTTTTTTCGGCGCCACCATGGTTGATCACCCTTTGAAACATGGCCTCACTCAGTGGGACGAACTCGGATCGGAAATGCGCTAA
The DNA here is from genome assembly GCF_001619985.1 of Xylona heveae TC161. Lineage (NCBI taxonomy): Eukaryota > Fungi > Ascomycota > Xylonomycetes > Xylonales > Xylonaceae > Xylona > Xylona heveae. Next base: position 487,155 of record NW_017264203.1, on the reverse strand, counting down.
ATGGGCATTGTTGATGCTGTCACGAAGGACAGGTAGTAGCCAGGCTCTTCCTGGCTGTCCGGTTTTCGGCTTGGTCAAGTTGAGCGGGATCAGGTTCAAAACTGCCTCAGGGCCCATTGCACCTATTGCTTTGCCTAGTATTTCGTCGACCTCTTTCTTACTGGTGAAAGAACTGTTGTCGCGGAGATCGCCCAAGATCTTCACGACATCCAAGAGGAGTGGCGAACTTCTCCATCGCAAGGCGTCAAACATGGCACCCAGTACAGTAAAGACCTCCATCCAAGCTTGTTGGTATTTAACGCTGAGCAGGTCGACCCCGGACTTAGCAATTTTCTCAAGAATCTTTTCATCAAATATCGAAGGCTCGATGATTGCTGAATCTGGGACGCAATTGGCTAGGAAGGAAATGAGACACTCCGCGGCGGACACCCGAATATTGTGAGAAGAGGAAGCCAGAAAGCCAGAAACCAATGTAAAGAGGTCCGGCAATTTGGCAAATGTACTTTCAGGATCGATCTGAGCAGAAACATCATAGCCCCTAGAGAGGATCGCAATCCAGGGGGGAAGAAGCTGTGAATCATTCTGGGATGGCCGCAACTCAGAAATGACTTCCAAGAGGTGTGGAAGCTTCGTGGCAGAGAAGCCATCAGCCATTCCTTCGAATATGGCTTCAAAGACATCGAATGCTGCCATGGTGAGATATTCATTGCTTGACTTGGAGATGCTCAACAGTAAGTCACACAGAGACTCCATCTTTCGCGAAGGCCAACCGCCAGAAGCGTCTGCAATTGTCTTGACCAGTTGCAGGGCATGAATTAAGGATGATTCATGGGGACGCCCTTGGCTGTTTTCCCGGTGCTTCTTGCTTTTGCCGGTCGCGCTGGCGAGATCACTCAAACTCTTCAAAGCGGTTTCCGCACACATATCAGCCGCAGGATGATCAAGCGATGGACTCGGAGGTGGACTCTTGAGAATCTTGACCAGCGCATCCTGAGCCCGCTTTCGAACCTTCGGACGGTGGTCTACAGCAAAATGCAGTAGACCCGCAATGGCTCGTCTTGGGCCGACCTGAGTCTGTGGAAGCGCCCAGGCTGCCGCATCTTGTGCAATCAAAAGGGATTCAAGGCAGCCGATAGACGGTCGTAGAAGCGGCGCTTCGGCTTCAGCATTGGTGAGAGCGGGAGCAAGGTGTGTCAAAATTTGAAAAAACTTGGACCGTAGCAACGGCTGGGAAACATGAGGTGTTACCAGGTCCAGGAGGTATACAACTGAAGTCGCGAGTTCTTTGTTGACGATTCCAGTTTCGGATGATATCGATTGACTTAGGAGAGCGAGAATGGCTGCGAAATACGCTGTAGGGGTAAATTCTGTCTTTTGGTCTCGTAAGGTATCTTCCACGGCCGAAAGTACGCGCGCAGTCTAAAAATCGTTAGCAACAATAGCAAGTCAGACGACAGTCAAGAAATTGTACCTGCTGTTGATTTTGCAGCTTCGGCGACCGAATCTTGTCGAGCTTCTCCTGCAACGACATGGCTGCAGCAAACAGTGAGGGTCTGCGGCTTGAAGTTTGTCCGCAGCCGTTAATAATATTTCTCGAGATTTTACAACTGAGATCTAGTATTTGCTTATGTAATCATGGATAAACTTTTGATAGGCGTGCACTAGCCATCGACTACATTATTCCCTTTGCGGTACAGTAGTGGGGTGTCAGTCAAGTCACCTCACCTTGAAGGGTCTTGTTCCACTATATCACAGAAGGGACTGTAGCGAGAAATCAACGTAGTATAACTTAATAGCCAAACAATCAGGGAAGGCACCAGAGATTTGCCGGCTGACTATCTTCGTGGATGTCATTCCACAAACGGGAATGGATAGACGTCCTTCAGTCTTTGTCTTTTTCCAAACTAGAGTTACTCCACACAATGTACGTCTCAATTCCGTCCAAAAAGCATTGGAAGGCGTAAATTCGAGGAAATGCGTCGCTCTTATGCAACAATGATAGAAATTCGGATTTCACACAAGGAACTCTATTCTGAATTTTATGGCGAATATGATCCTAGGGAATCGGTCACTTTGACGCTTTGCAATCGTTTTTTAGATTTAGAAGAGATCAAAAGGAAAGCCGGCGAAATGTAATATCAATCGCATCATCACGCTTCTTGTTCAACACCTTTGTTCCTGTCTTCTCTGGGTTCCATGACTGGGCTTTGATCTGGCAGCGCTGCTGTTGGAGTGGCGTTTGCTTGTTGTTCCCGGGCAGCTGCAGCCGCATGAAGTCTTTGATCGAGTGCTCTTAAAGCCAGCGCTCGTCTCCTCTCAGCTTCTTCCCTCTTACCGCCTGCTCTTGTTGCCGTTCTGCTATTTCCTAGGAGGCTGGGAAGTCCTCCTTCGGAGCGTGCTAAAGCTTGCTCGTTGCCGGCGTCGATATGTTCTGCAGAAAAAGGTGTGCATATTCGCAAAGCAACAAGGGCCTGAAAGACCGCCTCTGAAAATGTAGCAATGGGGCCCTGAATTGCGTCGGGAAAAAAACGAGCAAACGCAAACGTCTCTGAAGCATCCCCTCTAAGGTATAAACCCTCGCCCGTGGAGGTGGAGGAGAGGGAAGGGCTCAAACGATAGAAGCGAAGATATGTCCATGACGCCAGGAATCCCGACCATGCCAGTATTAGAGCCGAATCAGTGCCTAAAATAATTCCGCTCAGAGTATTAAGGAGAACAAATAATGCCGGAAAGTGTTTGACCCTGATCTTAATGAGACCTTTCGCAATAGTGACCGTATGCTCAGGGACCAGCTGCTTGAAGGCCACAAGAAACGCGGCTTGAAGGCTGACACCCCCACATATTGTTGTGAGACTGATTGAAAGTAGACGTTAGGGTTTCTTGAGCTTGCCTAAAATTTGGACATTTCACTCACGATCGGTTGATGTTTCCAGTAATTGCAAACCAGATAATATATATTGCGCATGCACAGAGATTGGGCGCCAATGATATTACAAGGAGAAATTTCGCAAACTCGCGAGAACCCCAGGCACGTTCCAAATACTTGCCACCATATAGCAATGTTGTCCCAGTCACAAGCAGAGTGAAAATGTTCTCCTCGACTAATGTCGCAATAAGGAAAACCCATGGATAGAACCAGGATAATTGCGGCACCACCGTGAGGTATGGGACGAGTATGGAAGAAGGGGGGCTTCCATCGGATCGCGAAGCGGACTCACGATATCGTAATGCGGCAGACAGGAGGGACAGGCAAATGAGGAGAAGCAGTAAGCCTCGCGTTAATGGGGGAATATTGATGCGTGTCGGCATCTTGTCGATGAATGGCTCTCAAGCGTAAAGCAGTAAGGCTTTGCTGGCGAGTAGGATGAAATCGCAACTTGCGAGTTTCGACCGTCGTCAATGGAGATGTGAATGCAAGGGAAGGGCAACAACCGAGGACTTATGACATGAACTCAACAATGGAGAAGCACGGCCGAAGCAAACCGCTCCTGTCTTTCGAGGAAGCGGTGGGAAAAGAGATTGAGCGGATAATCAGCGCCGACGACTCTTGAAACGATGAAATGAGCCTCCATTATCCTCAGCAACGCCGAGGTGTAATATTGTCAAGCTGTCTTTGCTGTGCGTGGCCATAACTATGTGGTACAATAACAGAGTAACTCGGCACTTGCCCAGGACGAAATCCTACTAGAGCGGAACCATCAAGCCGCCGGAGTTCCGCCTAGTAAGCCGCTCGATCTTAATAAGATCTGGGAGCTTCACAAGCCAACCCAGCAGCTTTGAGACTCAATGTCTCATTGAAATGCATGTATTTGATCACCTTACGGGAGTCACCCTCCACGCGTATTTATGGCATTGAGAGGTGATATGCAGCTTGAAGGCTCAGTTTTAGATGGCAATTGTTATGCAATTCAGGGCTGATGGGGACTTGATGAATAACCGGAAATCTCTGTTTAACGTCACTTGCGTTATAAGTCTTTCATTTCTGTATACACATTTAAGCTTTCATCAGAGTTATCCACCCTCAACAAGTCGATATAAGCTGTACGGAGAAGGCCAACTTGCGCGTTTGACCAACCAAACGAGGGGAGTATGACACAGCAGTGATCCCACTCGTGTGGGAGCGTTGGAGCGTTCGGTTCGCTTCCGTGCCACTGCAGGGTGAGCCAGACGCTAACTAGCCGCGGACGCCATGTCAAAGACCCCAGGCGAATCTTGATGCCTCTTTCCAATTTAACTCCCTCCCATAGACAGTGCGACTGTTATTTCCGGAGGTTTGGCGTGGTTGCCCCTCCTTCGAAAGATATTGCGATTACTATCTATCAGGTTCCAAAAACTTACACCTAAAGTGCATGTCTTGTGCGACGACCTGCTGAGTACTGGCGACATGGCCGCCGGATCGTTGACTTCGAATCATGTCAATTACCTTGTCTGGAGGTATGCATTATGCGCATCCACCTGCGGCTCCCATTTTCCTTAGCGCCGTCGCATCGGCATATGATCAATGCTAATATATTGGTTTTCTCTTTATAGATATCTGCAAGAATCTGGTGGGATCCCTCGAACTCACAGCGCGACCGCTTGGCAAACTGATCCAAATCTAACTATATGACGATCTAGGTCATGGAGAGGCCGCCGTGAAGTTGCAACGAGATTGGAACTTGGACCCTCAATCACTATCGTTTGCTCCATATATCAAAACCCATGCACTGGTGTCCCTGGTCCAGAAAGGCCTTCAATATCACGATATCGAACAATCTATTGATCAGGTCCGTACGCACCGGAAAGCTTCAACCCAACTGAGCTCTAAAACTAGAAGTAGTATGGCAAGAGTGTTTCACCTTCGCAAGCCACTCTTTTTTTTGGCCCCGAGCGTGAAACCACCTTCAATGAACCGAACGGCGATGTTAACGAAGAAACCGAGCTCAGCTCCACCTCACCCACTCAGCGCAAACCCAGTCGAGATATTACCTCCACGAGAGTCATTCCAAGTAATTCTACTCAGACCAGTGCCAAGAGGAACCGAAAGACCAACGGAATTCCTGGTAATGGCGACGCTATGGAAATAGACCGCGATGGATCGTGGAATATTGAAATTGAGCAGCCAAGTATGCCACCGAAAAGAGACCCTTCGGTGACAGATTCGCCTGTTCCTGCTCCATCTTCAGTATCTCAGGCCGAAGATTTAGGCCAGATTCCTCCGCCGACCCCTGTGCCTATCATCACAAAGGGGAACAGCGTTGGTATGCAAAGCTATAAAGTCACTGAGCTTGGTCCCGGGACAAGCTTACTCGCATTTGGATCAAATAATATGGTCTTGTATTCAGCATGGAATCCTACTGATCCGACTGCATTGATCACGGCGGGGGAAGGGATTTGTAGTCTCTGGAATGCGCCTACGGCCGTTGGAGCTGCTCCGAAACGAATAGATCTCGGCGACCAAGGCACAACGAGTTTGGTCACGGCCATAGCCTGGCATCCCACAGGGGCCTCTCTAGCTATTGGGATTCGGGACTTTTCCCGTCCATGGCATAGTCAGATCTTGATCTGGAGCAGCGATGGCGCACTATTACATATATTGCCCGCAGCAAGAGATCCTCTTTTCGCCCTTAGATGGAATTCTGGCGCATCCCTTCTCCTCGGCATTTCGAGTAACGAGTCAACGAGTCATATCATGGTTTGGGATCCTTCAACTGGCGCAACTATTGAGATGCTTGAAATGGCCCAGCCTGTACTGGATGCCTCTTGGATCAACAGTACGGATTTCGTAGTCTGCGGTCATGAGACGCTTCAAATATATCGCGTTGCGGGGAACATCATTCTGCTTCGCGCATATGAGACTCGTCAAAGATGGGAAAAGGTTCGATATGATCCACACTGCAGTACCATTGCTGCATCTGCAGAATCGGAACCTTGGCTTGCGGTGAGTGATTATTGTGATGCCGTGGCAAATGTCATTTCACATGCTAACTTACTGAACCTAGCTCATCGCAGCTGAGAAAGATACACTGCAGACACATCTTGCTCATGATGAGACCATAACGGCTCTGGAGTTTCAACCACTCACCAATCCAAGTGCCTATCCCGCAGGTTCGCCCCGTTTGTTAGCCACGTCGTCAGTTGACGGGTCAATACGCCTCTGGGATGCTCGGAGACCGTTCCAAATTGTCCACCTTTTGACTCTTGGTCATGATCTTCCCGCTATGACACTGAGTTTCTCGCCGGATGGTTTCCTTCTTGCGGCAGCCGGGTATAGCCGCGTACTTATTTGGCATGCCGAAGACGGGGGGGTTCCCAAAGCCAATTGGAGCGGATCCTGCGTTGGATGGACAAATGGTGCCAATGACGAAGGAGACGGTCAATCCTCTCTAGATCATAGTCTATCCTGGGATGCCAATGGAGGGAGACTGGCATATGGTCTCGGACATCAGGTTCGTACTCTCCCGTTTGATTTCATGTCTTTCAAAAGCCATGCATGAGCTGGACTGCTGCTAACGGCTCAACTTAAAGGTTGCTATTATCAATTTTCGCAAATGAAATCACATCGGTATAACCACTCCGACCTTTTTATTTTGTTTTTGCCTGTAACTTCTCTCGTCTGATTGTATTAGTATTCAAATTTGGGAAATATTTGGTGGTTAAGGCAGGTGAAAGGAAACATTTTTAGCTGGATCCCGGTATTCTTGGCGCGATGGGATGGCGCTGAGTGAGTGCATTCGGGTTTGGCGTTTTTTTTTTTTTTTCCTTTCTTTTTTTGAGTTTGGTTATCACGGATTCCGTCTCTACAGGTCGGGAGTATATATTCGTTGGGATGACTACACCACCACATCTCGATGAACACAAAAAATAGATTTTCGAAAAGTCAATTTTGAGCCAAAGTCTCGAATTAGATTGGCCTCAACTGGATTTTGAAATTTCCTGGCAGGTGCAGCTGGTGGCGTGATGAAGAGTTTATCAGTTATGCTCTTACTCAATCCTCCATGTAGAGACCGGGGGTGTTGGGGGGGGAGGGTCCGGAAACATAGGCTAAGGGCACAATCATTCCTGTTCCGATGCTGCTTGCTATCACTTGGCAAATTAGTTATGAAACAATTTGAAATAGCACAGGCAAGGATATTCTTAGGATTTTCCCACAAATCTCAGTCTGATCCTGGTCGAGCCAAGTCAGGTTAAGCAAATGTTGTCGTACTCGTAGCAATGATGGCAAGAGCGTGAATAGTGGCAAAACATATCAGAGGGAATGATGGAGAGGTAATAGGCATATAGAGCCCGTTGGGGTCGGGTTATTCCTACGCTCTCTTGCGACCGGACTGGCCGATTGCACTTGCCACGAGGGATGACGCTTCTACCCCACCAAATGGATGACAATTTGCGAAAGGACAAGCAGCTCCGACTGTACCATACAAGATTATGAATAAGGTCCTACCCCATAACTAACTTAGATTGACTGGATTAACTAATTCTTGGTGAAACTGGGGATAAGAACGAGCCCCACTGCCCAAAGTGGGTCTTTGTGGAGTGGGGAGCGAGATGACACCCCAAAAAGGAAGGTGCTCCAAACTGGACTTGCGATCCCCGTGTTCTCTGCGAGGGGTTTGACTGTGCAGGACCGAATTACCACACTGAGGGAATGGGATCCTGAACAGCGGCTGCGGTAGAAAAAATTGAGTTTTGCGGAGGAAATCTTCTTCTGCTGGCGACTAGGCTTGGATCAATCAAAAAGCCCGTCATTCATTCCGCGGCCGCCAACCATTTCCCCCCCTAACCCAAGGGGAATCCCTGGCAGACCAGCCTTCTCAATCAGCCAAGAGAATCAGTTAACTTACAGGAGGGCTGGACGCGAACCGTTTTGGGTAAGTAAGGCACCTAGGACGGACCCAGTCCGAACGAAATGACAGAAGTTTGTGGGATGGATTGACTGGGTTCGCTGAACGAAAAACGGATAGCCAAGGCACATCGTTGCAAAGATCAATCAGGTGCTTACCTCAAGTTGTATAGTTAGTTAGTATATTGCAGCATAATATGCGGCGCAGTTGCGAATACAATATACAATGTGTTCGAGCCCTCTCGGACTACCCCACGCTGCACAGGGGGGGCAGGTTTTCGAGGTTGTCGGTTGCGCGGCCACTTGGAGTGTTGCATATCCAAATGGGACGCCTTGTTCGAGACTGTCGACACAACAGGTCTCACTCGAATGAGGCTTCCACCAGAAGGCGCCAGACCGTTGCCTCCACCCTCCCTCCCCGCAACCTGATCAATCCCTGGCCAGGCCCCGTCACATGTCTGCTTGGCTGAATTAGCTTCTAGCAGGGAACGGGATCCCTGGAGACCATCGGTGCTCAAAAAAGTTGATCCGCTTGCCCGGACGTGTTCGAGGCGCCGCTCAACCGCAGTGGATGGCGTTCCCGCTTCGTTCATAGGAAAAGCCACAAAGCACCAAAACATCCATAGGTCGGCGTATCATTACAAGATCCTACCGATAGATGTCCAGCGCAGACATGGATAAACCTGGATTTCTCGTGTTGAAGGAAGATTCACCTTTTTTTGGTCGGTATAATGCTAGCCATGAAACCTCTCCCTTCCAAGTAATGTGGGCCCAGAGATTGAGCCTTGTACTATCAGACTATTCGTGGTGGAACCTGGGGAACCCCGCACATTCCGCGTGAGTCCTAGGATGTCCCAGGGTGTCGTATTTGAACATTTGAGTAAAGTGAGGTTTTGCATGTTCTCTATAAGAGCTACCTATACTCCCCCTTCTTCCAAACGTTTGTCTATATCGTTGCCGAAATATCTCCTTGCTCCCTGTCTTCAGCTCACAAATTTTTCCGTGTTTTTGTCATTGAGACGCATTCCACTCGTGTCCAACTCCGTGCCCTAGGTCAGATTCATCTGAAAAGGGCAAGATGGAGGCTCAGGAGAAGCTGGGTGTCAATGAAATTGAGCACATAGAGCTCGAACAACAGCACAAGCACGTTGATCTTAACAAAAATCTAACAGCGAGGTATTTGCTCGTTTAGTGCCATATAGGTTTTCATTATGCTGATGCTCTGTGCAAAGAATCGAAAATCCTCTTACCGGTCTCTCGCGCGAAACCCTTCTCGCCCAAGTCGACGAGTTTGCCGAAAAGGAGAATCTGACTGATATCAAAGATCTCCTTCGCCGGGGAGCACTGGTTGCCCAGCACCCAGCTGGCTTTGAGTCCGTTGAGGAGCTTGAAGAGGAAGAGCGAGAAGCCCTTCGTAATGAGGTGCTACATCGATGGCGCCAGCCATGGTCACTGTATTTTACTGTTATTCTCTGTTCAATCGGTGCCGCCGTCCAGGGTTGGGATCAAACAGGTTCTAATGGTGCGAATCTCTCCTTTCCAGTAGCATTTGGGATCCCTGATTCGGCATGCATGCCTGGCACCGGAACAGACGGTATAGCCTGCGTCAACAACCCGAATGCTATTCGAAACCAATGGCTTGTTGGAGTGATAAACGCTGGTCCCTACATTGCATCCTCGTTCCTGTAAGTACAGAAGCTCCATCATCTCGGCTGCTGCTCAGAACTGACCCAAAAAAAAAAGCGGCTGCTGGCTTTCCGACCCTCTCAACCATTACTTGGGTCGTCGAGGAACAATATTTTTTTCCGCACTGTTCTGCTTCCTTTCGGTTATTGGTTCTGCGTGCTCCCAAACCTGGCCGCAGCTATTCGTGACTCGTCTTCTTCTCGGTATTGGAATGGGATCTAAGGCATCCACCGTCCCTATCTATGCTGCAGAAAACTGCCCGGCCGCAATTCGCGGTGGGTTGGTTATGAGTTGGCAAATGTGGACTGCTTTTGGTATTTTCTTGTAAGGATAATTTAATGTCATCTTTTTTGTCCGTTCATGCACGACTAATACACCACAGGGGCTTTTCTGCAAACCTTGCAGTCGTTCACACCGGAGCTATTGCCTGGCGTCTGCAATTTGGATCTGCATTTATTCCCGCCGTTCCGCTCCTGCTTGGTGTTTACTTCTGCCCCGAGTCGCCTCGCTGGTACATGAAGAACGGCCAGTATGCCAAAGCTTTTAAGTCGCTCTGCCGCCTTCGCAACACGCGTTTGCAAGCGGCTCGCGATCTCTTTTATGTGCACGCCCAACTTCAGGTCGAGGCAGACGTTATCCACCAGGGGAATTATGTGAAGCGCTTTGTGGAGCTCTTTACTATTCCTCGAGTGCGCCGCGCTACTCTTGCCTCGTTCACCGTCATGATTGCCCAGCAAATGTGTGGAATTAATATTATAGCTTTCTACTCGTCTACTGTATTTGTTAAGGCCGGCGCAAGCAACATTCAGGCTCTACTCGCTTCCTGGGGCTTTGGACTGGTCAATTTTGTCTTCGCATGGCCGGCTATCTGGACTATTGATACATTTGGCCGTCGTGCATTGCTGCTTTTTACCTTTCCTCAGATGGCCTGGACACTGTTAGCTGCTGGGCTCTGCTATCTCATTCCTTCGGACAGCAAAGCCCATCTAGGTCTCGTGGCTATGTTTGTCTTCGTTTTCGCTGCATTTTACAGCCCAGGAGAAGGTCCTGTGCCCTTTACTTATTCTGCCGAAGTCTTCCCTCTTTCACATCGTGAGGTCGGGATGGCCTGGGCGGTCGCAACTTGCCTTTTCTGGGCGGCTGTCCTGTCTATTACGTTCCCAGCCATGCTTTCTGCGCTGACCGTTACCGGCTCCTTCTGCTTCTATGCGGGGCTTAACGTCATCGCATTGTGTATGATTTTTTTGTTTGTCCCAGAGACCAAACAGCGTACCCTTGAGGAGCTTGATTATATCTGTAAGTACTTTTGTTTTACAGAACAAAAATTCATTGACATGGACTAACGAAGCCACAGTTGCGGTTCCCACTCGCACCCACGTCCACCACCAACTCACCAAAGCGCTGCCGTACTTCTTCAAGCGCTACGTTTTCTTTAATAAGGACGCCGTGCTTGAGCCATTGTACAAGTTTGACGAGAAGCCTGCTGACAGTCACGATGTTAAGAGCGATCCATTGGCGAAACACAATATTGCTCACAGTGGCTCGCGCCATTGAAGAGCAGAGTCTTGCTGCTATTTAAGGTATTTGTGTCGCCATAACTGGGGGTGGTTTTTTTTTTTTTTTATCATCTTATTACATAGTCAACGCTTGGAGTCACTCCAGACCCATTTGCTTCTTCCGATATAGAACCGAAATAAAAAATTTAAATTATTTAACTCATCCGACTTTTTTTTGGCGGGGTGATTATTTAATAGGGGATCCCACTCAGCTTCAGCATTGCGGACTCGTTGTTGAGTAAAATCCCCAGGCACCATGGCGGCACGTTGAAATGACAGTAGCAAGAATTGACTCGCAAGGGTAAAAAAAAGGTTTCAGGGATAATATGCAGCTGTTGATGATCGTCGATGCTATTTAAAGGCGATCGACCTAGATTGAAATCTCTCGTTGGAGAGCATAGCCGATGAGCCATTAAGGAACTACAAAAAAAGCTTAAGAGCGCATTCAAGCCAGCCAGAGAAGCGTCATTATGGTTAAGACTAAGTCTCGCAACAGCGGGCCAGGGGATTTACGCCTGCTCTGCTTTGTTTTAACTAGGTGCATTGCTCCGCCGTGCGGAAAGATACAATGCGGGAGAGGGTTACCATATACCCGCGGTAGTTGAAGTCCCTTCAGGACGAGAATGGTCGAGGACCGTGGGCGATTTTGGAGACGTAGCTCTTTACGAGAAGGATTGTCTCATACTCATGGGAATATATTTGCCGACAGGGACGCCCCCCGCAGGGCCCTGAGAAAAGAGTACCGTAAGTCGTACAGCGCAGCCTCGAGCCAAGCAGGTCCAGTAGGGGAGAGTTACATGCCCGCTACCTACCTACATTAGTCGCCTCGGCTGGGATGACGGGTTAGCGGGGCCCCAAGGTTTTTGCTCCGCTTTGTCGGTCGCTTGGAAGCTTATCGGTTACTCACAATTGCAATTGTACAGCACGTTGTAAGTTTAGCTATAGAGTACTTCGTCAATATTCAATCAGTCCCTTCGTCCTCACATGCATCGCTCTTCCGTTCAAGAGCACAGTGGCTTGAGTGTGTCCAATCTACCTACCTACATTTTTTCGAAGAGTTTTCGGCGCATTGTCTTTGACACCTACTTTTCTTCTACACTGTCGCCATTCTCCAAGTCCGAATCAAGTATCCATAACCGCCTTCTGTGCTCGACCGACAACGGCCCCTCAAAGTCGCTCCTTTGGTTGTAATCTCAACAATTGAACCCTTCGAATTTAGCCAGTGAGTCAAAGCGTTGCAAGCGTTTAACGGTGTCGACGCGCACCTCAACGACAGTGCTCGGGACGGAGTTGCCTACCATTCAAGATGTCGTGGAAACGTACAGAGGCCTTGATGGAAACTATCAAGCACTATTCAAATTTCCCCGCTACCGGTGTGAGCTTGCGCCAGATGGTACAGTTTGGAGAACGGCCCTCAGCAGGTAGGTTTTTCAATGGACAATACTGCGACAGACCTCGCACCCAAGCCATGGTCATTGTCACTCGAACGGTTCGATTTTGCTCATACACTGCCAGGGACCCTTTTCCGTGCATCACAGTTCTTATCCGAGGAATTGCCGATTCGCCTTGCTCATCGCGTGCAAGAGCTTGAGCATTTGCCGGACGGACTGAACGAGATGCCATCCATAAAGAGGGTACAAAATTGGTATGCACAATCATTTGAGGTGAGTATTCCCACCCCAATTTTTAATGACCGTCCGAGAGGCTGAATTGCTGTCCAGGAGATTATCCGGTTACCTCGGCCGTCTTTGGCTGAAGATGTGCGGCGGCGACTTCTCAAACCCACAAGGAACAATGGGCGAGAAGGACGGATTTTGAGCCATGCAACCGACAACCCCAGTGTAGAGAAAGGCCAATATAGGTCCTCACCGAACCCTGCGGATGGTGCCTTGATGGAAAATGGTAAAAAAGCTTCTAGTCGAAGATACTATGCAATGGTAGATGACGGCATGGGATGGCCGCCGGAATTGAATGATTACAACAAACGCTTTGCACAGACTCTAGATGTTATCAAACGCCGCCACGATGGTGTTGTTACAACAATTGGTAAGCTTTCTTCATTGCTGTCTCTTTCGGTCGAACGGAGCTAACGAGATTCGTTGTGTAAAACAGCGCAGGGCATCCTCGAGTACAAGCGAAAACGGCAACGCATGCAGATTGACAGAAACATTCAGGCATTTTTAGATCGATTCTACATGTCTCGAATTGGTATCCGTATGCTCATTGGACAGCACGTCGCGTTAACGGAGCAAATGAGCTGTCGCGAGCCAAATTACGTTGGCATCATCTGTACCAAAACCAATGTGCGGGAACTTGCACAGGAGGCAATCGAGAATGCACGATTTGTCTGTGAGGATCATTATGGACTTTTCGATGCGCCAAAGGTACAACTCGTCTGCAAGCCCGACCTTAATTTTATGTATGTGCCCGGACACTTGTCACATATGCTTTTTGAGACCTTGAAGAACTCGCTGCGAGCGGTGGTAGAAACGCATGGCCAAGAGAAGGAGGATTTTCCAGTGATCAAGCTCATCGTCGCGGAGGGTAAAGAGGATATCACCATCAAAATCTCCGATGAAGGAGGAGGTATTCCTCGCTCCGCCATTCCTCTCGTTTGGACATATATGTACACGACCGTGGAGTCAACGCCAAACCTGGACCCCGACTTCGACAAGAGTGATTTCAAAGCACCCATGGCCGGGTTTGGGTACGGATTGCCAATTAGTAGGCTTTATGCAAGATACTTTGGGGGTGATTTGAAGCTCATTAGTATGGAAGGGTAAGTCGATTTTGACCTTCTGAGTATAGATCAAGATGCGAGGAAACTGATCATAATCTTTCGTAAATGATGCAGTTATGGAACAGATGTATACCTGCACCTCAATCGGTTATCATCGAGTTCGGAACCTTTGCAATAGCAATTAGCAGTCATGAGAGGTGCCTCTCCTCAGGGATTGACGACGCTACGAGCTTTGAGGTCAACATTACGGCTGCGCGAAGTCAGCGAGCGAAAACAGGTCGGCGACGCAGAGAGTATGGTGAACGAGGAGCGCATGTCTTCCTCGGGGATGGGAGAGCAGCTTTAGGTCAGGAGACCATTTGATACATTTGTACCTTGTAATTGGGACCATTTGTGGGCAAACCTCCTTCGATGATTTGCCGTGGAGGTCACCTGGTGGCATAGATTGTCAAGTAGAAATACAATTTGATTGGAACTCGTACAGACATACTTTGAGCCCTCGTGACAGCGCTTGGATATCCTAAAGCAATGGAGAAAGAATTGGGGGGGGGGGACAAAATGGTATCTTCTATCATCATCTCAACCTTTTCCTGATACCGCCTTCTTGCCTATCGCCAGTCCTGCTAGCCGACGTTCCAGTGCTGGCACCCTCACTCCCTTCGTCTTCATAGTCGTCCTCCCAATCATTGTCGGATCCATCTGGCTCGAGCCCGACCATCATCTTCTCAAATCGAAGGCGCGTTTGTGGGATGCTCTGCGGTCAATAGCGAAGATTTCTTGTCAGTCTTTCTTGCTTACATTGCGCGTGTTTCCAGCCGTCAACTCCAAAGAGCAGAAGACAGTCTGCTTCTCTCCTTGGAAAGGATAGGGAAAGGGCAAGCAAAAACTGCCCACATAAAACCTTCCTCATTTATCGGCTAATCTAAGAATTGACGGAGGGCATCACATACCTCGTCATTTGCATGAGAATGGAAGATGAGCAACTCATTGCTCTCAAGTATTCTAGCAGCCGTGTGTCGTCTCTCACGTTCCTCAAAAAGCTCATCTTCAGATTTGAGTCTGCCGGCATCCTCTTCGTCGTGGCCATAACTGACTCTCTTCTTGCCTTTTGCTTCTGTCGCATGACGATCCTTTTCCTCTATCTCTTTCCCCCGCGCCTGCCGTTGTTGCGCTAATGTGCTTGCTGGGTTCATCATGAGATAAGAACGGAAGATGGCCGACTTTCCGATTTTAGTTATATGTCTGTAGTCTGTGAAATTTGTAAATGGGGACACTAAGGAGCCGCCCAAGAGTAATGCACAGCTGGCACGGAGCAACGACGCAGTCTTGGTGTCTTGTACAGAGGTATTATCGTGCTGACTGAACCTAATTGAGCACATCCACGCCTGGTCAAGCTATTTCAAATGATTCGACAGGGTGCCGATACCCCGCGTTGCTAGGTTACACGTTTGGCGGAAGAAGACGAGACGTCAAGGACAGGCAAGTGTGACACTACAATCAATCAATCTTGCTTGGCTTAATCTGACAAGGCTAACTGACGGCGCTACTCACTCATATTTTTGACCAGAGTCCATAGAAGCAATTCCGGAATACAATTTCGTAATCCCAGCGTTATCAGCAGAAAATTCAGCAACCCTTGAAAGTGGGAGTTGCCTGCGCTGTGTTCCCGCGGTTCAGCCACAGTTCGCTCCACCCCAGATATGGTACGAAGTAAAAGTACGAAGAAAGACTTCACCACTATACAAGCTTTAAAAAAAAAAAAAAAAAAAAAAAAAAAAAGGGAGGAAAAGAGAAGAAAAAGGCGTTTCATAAATATGTACATACATACGTGGACCACGGTTTCTGCCCAAGTGCCTTGAAAAGTAAGGGAGCGTCTAATCATCCACCACTGCCAATCGGCCAGGCAATGTGCTCTAGAAGCCCGTAATTCCCTTGACATAAAACAAGCGGTATCAAGCATACAAACTTACTATACTAATTTCATTCAACTTCTGAACTGAATGATTATGGGCACACATTTTTCCCGAGTTACATCAATGATTGAAGGTCAATATTTGTGTAAATTAAATTTATGAAAGGATACTTCCATCAGCAACAACTCTATATCGGTTGTCTAACAAGTCGATCATGGTAATGTAATAATCTCATTAGCTGAATACCAGCGCGGAGCTGCCTGAGGTCCAACTTCACGCATAAATCCGTCTTCGCGATGTGGAGCTTGTAATGACACATCAAAAATAGTGCCGGAAGATCCGCTAGCTGTAGTTCTCTAGGATTAAAAACAGATGCAAGAACCGGAAAATGTGATTCAAATCAAGACAGAAAAGTGCATGACAGAAAGTCAGATATATCACAAGCCGGTAAACTAAAATGAATAATAGACAGTGAGCGTTCCTTGACTGTTGCTCGTAAAATGGAACCCAGAGGCGTAACCAAAGCTAACGAAGAGCGCCAACTCCGCTATGCATAGGACGATGAAAAGAACAAGAGGTTGCACGCGCAAAGTGCGAAAGATCGTCAACGCGAATGTTTCCTTTGCATACGGCGCAATTATCATCGGCCTAGAAAGAAGCCGATGAAGATAAAACAATTAACAAGAATTTAGAATGAAGAACTGAGGTGAACCGGCCGCAGCTAGCATCCATTCACAAAGCTGTTCTTCGGCCACGAATGTGAAGTTTGATCCCTTTGACGAGTTAGAAATCAATACGGTTTTCATAGTTCTTCGTAGACTTACCATGATGTCACATTTGGGTTGTAATAGCTATCCTTATGATTCTCGATGTACTCGGTCGTCTCATAGCCAGGAGGATCGCAGGTAACACTCTCACTGCCCTCCTCTTGGTAAATACGCACATAATCGAATCTCATCTTTGCCGGCATCAGTGGAGCCAATCCTGTCAAATTAAGCATCGCAAAGCTTTGCGACAAGCCGAAGTTCATCACCAAGGCCATGGGTTCAATAGGAATCCATCTCTGGCCAATATTACCATTCGGGCCAATGGCTCGGGCGTCCAACATCCAGGTCTTCTGTTCCCCAACATACCATGTGATCTTCCCGTCGGGGGGGCCACCAGGTGTGTATTCGAAACCGAAGGTCTGATATGCTTTCCCGTCATACCAGTCATTGTTCAGGTTTGTGACACCAGAGAGAGCCTGCTGGTAGACACCTCCACGGTACGCGTTCATCATAGAGATCGAAGGATCATAAAGCTCAACGAAGTCTGCGATATAGAAGGTCAATCACTTTGAGCAGAATAATTGATCCAGGTCGGCTCTTACCGTAATCCGGTTGATACCAAATATCGAAAGGGGCAACCTGTGCACTCTGAGACGCAGATCCGATACCATTTTGATTGCCTGGTCCGAGAAATGTCACACTCGCTTCGAGGGCATCAATCTCGGGAGCCGCTCGAGATTTTCCAGGAGATGGGTGGTCTTCACCACTGCAAGTACATGCCGGTAGTCTCATACCTGGCAACAGGTTTATTCCATCAGGAGCACTTTGATTTTTCGTGATACCCGCGTCGCAGACGTCGGAATAACTGTACGGCCAGAGACCATCCGTGGTAGATGCATGACCGGGTCGGCCAAGGTTACCCATAGCCCAAAAACCAGGCCAGAAACCAATAGTATCACCACGCCCCGGTAAGGAAATACTTGCTTCCATGTAACCCCCCTGAAAACACATCTGGTTCCACGACTGAACCATCCCAGATCGATAGTTGAGGCCGTGGCTTTGGTATGCGTCAAACCGGAGCTCTAAAACACCATCCTTCGTAGTCACGGCATCAGGATCATACCACTATAAAATGAGTTAAAATCGATCCATGTGAAGTTGCATTGATATATCATACCTCCATATCTTGCGTCACACCGTACCAGAGATCAACAGCTTGGAGATATGGATCGTCGTCGGAGTAGAAGGTACGGCCGTCAACATTGAATTCGTCAGAAAACTGAAACATGTCAGAGAACGGAGGTCAATGACGCGATCATAAAATACTAACAACTAGATTCATTGTCTTTCCATTGACACTGGTCCGCGTTTTGGCTGAGTCAGGCGTGGTTGGATCAATGAGGCCTTGGCGGATGTTCTTGAATAAAGGAATGCTGTCGGCGTCTAGACAGTCTGGGTCTGCGGCGCAGGTATGGTTGGAGTAATTTATTTTTTGTACAAAAGTACTGCCAATTGGTAGTTAGAATTGCGCAAAGATAAAGTGAGCCGCCGACGGGATGCGGTTAAAACAACGGCTAGAACCTGGTGAGAAAGGACAAACGTACAGGATGGGGTAGGCGATGAACAGAGCCAAAAGCCCAAGAGTAATCAAGAGTAATCCACCAACATTGACAAATCCTCGTTTGGAGAACAAATCGCACTCCCTTGGTTCTTTCTCGTTCGGATCAGGATTGTGCAGCCAGTCATCCTTCTCCACGTCTTCTGGAAATAATAACAGACCAGCAGAGGGCAGAATATTGTATTTTTCAGATACTGTTTGTGTATTCACGTTGTCGTCATCACTCCCAGCGCGGGAAGGTGCTCTAGAGTCATCAAATGGAGAAGCGAAAGGGCCCATTCTGCTATCACGGCTGCCGCTTTCTGAGCTCCAACTCGTCCTTCTCGAAGAATAGCCCGATGGATCTGGCGACCGAGCAGGAGAATCATCATCACGGAATCTGTGCGTGCGTGAACGTTTCGGCGGTAACAGTCGTTCTGCCGATTCAGCAACACCAGGTGAGGTATAGAGGCCATTTGAACCAGGAAGAGATGCGGTAATTGATGGCACTGAAGGAGGCCGTTGAGGAATCAGAGAGCGTGCAGAGTCCTGTCGGGCCGGTCCCCCTACAGGACTCTCCGCAGGCTCATTCATGAGTGGATCTTCGTTCCCAGAATTGAGGCGAATGTGCGGGGGATCTCGCGCAGATGGAGATTCGAGAGACGACATAACGAAGCCGTGATACAATGTTCTTGTGAAGCCAGTGCAGAACGAGTTGGCTTTGCCAGTCAGGAATGCAAGATACAGGCGACTGCGATGTTGCCAGAGTCGAAACAACAAAAAGGATCCAGCCTTGGTGCTGTTTGTTAGTACTACGTCTGTGGAAATGACTCTCGCAGCGCCACAATTCCTCGCGGTACGGTTCCCTCCTTGCTGGACACTGGGAACAACCCTCAAAGTTCCGTGAGGAGTGACCTTCTCCCACTTTGGCACGGAGGCCGAGAAGAGGCGAAACTGAGATTCGGTATGACCTCCTTTTCAAGTCGAGCGATTGAACTGTGTAGGTAAAGGAGGCGGGAAAGATTGAGACAGCGAATGGGAAATAAAAGAAAGAAAAAAGGCAGGGCTGTTACAAAAGACCGACTATAGTAGAACGCGGTCAATCGACTCCGTGCCAACGCCAGGGTAATTGTGTGCAAGTGAGCGACAGAGAAGTCTGTGTCGATGTTGAAATGAAGATGGACAACCAGGAGGAGCCGCGAGTACGTCAAACGTTGGTTTGGGTCCTTTGGGGGGAGGCCACACCAAAAGGGTACAGTGCGATACGGGGGTAATAGGCACAAATCAAGGCAGTTGACAGTGCTCGGGAAGTAGACTCGAGTAGCGCTGGCCACCGTCCACGGCCAATTTTGCGACCGAGCGAAAAGTTTCGAAAGGAAGAAGGCGAAAAGAGGAATTGGCAGGGGCTGCCAAGGGGTTCGGAGGGTGGGCCTGCAATGCTGGCGATACCACGAAGAGTCTAGACGAAAGGCCTAACGCGTCACTTTCCCACGGGACTTGGACAAGCCTACGAACCCTCCGGAAGGATTGGTTACTGCAAAAGCCGGTTCCTGCATGGTAACTGGTGGCGGCATGTATTGCTTTGATTTACTTTTCCAGTACATCTACTGAGCCCCCAAGTACTCCGATACACGCAACACAGGTATGTCTCTCTTACCCACTGTTAAAAATAGGAATGAATCTGCGCAAAGCACTTTTGCCCCCCGAGGTCCCACTTCCTGCCAGCACCAGGGAAAAGGTAATCAGGATATAAAATTTGCAGGGAAAGACCGAGATGCTCTGCACTACCCCACGTAAAGTTTAGAAACTGATATTTCATCGGAGAATTACCATTGTAGGGTAGGAACTAGATCCAGCGCGTCTTACTGTCATGGACGTTTATTTAATGATTACGTTGAATAGAGGCGACCAAGGCATGCTGGACGACAATTGGCAAGGTGGACTGGAGATCAAGAGGTCTCCAGAGACATCCCATAACCTATGAAATTTACGATAGCAGTCCAATACATCTATCACATGTGCTGGTCAACCCTCAAAAAAATTCAGGTTTTTGTCCGTATACTGTCCCCAATGAGTCTCCTGTGCAGATGCCGTGCGAAGCTGTTTAAATCCGGAAAGGGAGAGGGTCTACTTCGTGCTGGGGACCTCAATTTACAATATTGGGATGCAACTATTTCTTGTGGCGCTTGACATCACGGAACGAACCGAACGTCGACAGATGTTGTAGATATACGGAAAGAGTTTCCAAGCTTCTTTACGAATGCTAGCAGTCGCCCATCAAGGCCGTGTAGGTACAGCTTATGAAACCTATTTTATACCATAAACGACGAAAATGTCATTATGCTAGCGCCGAGTCCCGTAGGAACTCAACATTTATGTATGCTTGGGCACGAAGAAGTCTGCTAGGCAGGCACGCAGGGTGTCTGATCATCAAGTCTCAACAGCTCTCGCTTTCGCACCTATGACTTTTGAGAGGCTTGGAATACGGCTCATAATAAAGTATTCCGCTCTAATATTGTCGTGCTGTACCCGATATATTTTCAAATCGCCGTCGCCCAAGTCGCTAATCACAGACAACACCTTCTTATAGTAGCCTCTAGGATCGAATTCGCCAGCATCGAGCGTCGTAATTTCTGCTTGTGAATCTATAAGGCTTTTGAATTCCTCTTTGCTCGCAAATTAGTCTATGAAGGAGTAGAGGAAGTGTGCAGCTTCAACGGGACTCGTTTACCGATGGATGGGAAATGTGGTCCGTCCCAGTGAAAGCTGAAAGGCTCGAATGGCTCATCGGAGTCTGATACGTAATACTCGTCAAGTTCGAGCAGGGCCTGCGGTACATCCGGCGCCCCTCCCTTGGTAGCAGGGTTGGATATATCTGCCTTGGTGAGATTTGTGTCTTGGTTCGCCTTCTCGAGAAAAGCGGAGTACTCTTCGTCAGACGACATTGTTAGGAGAAATATTTGAATTGTTAAGATATCGGCATGGAGGATTGCAGAGTTGGGAGTGAAAAGGACCTTCCATGGCGTCACATACGGTCCAGAGTGTATTGCGGAAGTTACCGTGCAGATGTCTCATCAGAGTGTCAGCTCGTTGTTCCTATATTGTCATTACTGAAGGCGCAATCGGACAAAGTTCAGCTCGCATTAAGCTCATGCTTAAGTCCTATAAGATTTCACAAGCGCAGCTATATGAACTACTAGTATTTCCAGAAAAGTGGAAATTTCTTCAAGAACATCAAAATCTCGATCTTTCACAATTCTCAATTCACTGTTCTTTTGACATTGACTATTTAACGACAACAGTAGTTTTTTTTGAGAATAAAAAGAGTACTGGAACGGAGTAATTTAACTGACAACCATTCCAAAAGAGGACGTAATGAGAACAAATTAAGCAGTGGTCGTAAGGTCCTTCTTGAGGGTGCCGAGGAACTGGTGCTTCTCGGCAGGAGTCTGGAAGGCACCGTGACCAAACTTCGATGAAGTGTCGATCCATTTAAGGTCAACCTTCTCGAGGGCCCTACGGCTGGTGTGAGTGAACATCGACTTTCTCAGAGTCATAACCCGCTTCTTCACACCAGGAACACAGCCCTTGAGCATGACATAATCGTTCTTGACCTCTCCGTAGCGGACGAAGCCACCCATGCTGATCACAATTAGTTATGTATGTATTACGGGAAAAAAGATATGAACTCACGGGGTAATCTGTTTCTTGGAAACGTCGAAGTCGGTGGAGGCATTTCCAGCGTCCTCGCCAAGGCCAATGCGGTAGACCTTGTGGTTGACCGAGGTACGGTGGTGGTAGCCCATCTGACCAGCACGGGGCACGGTCCACTGGACGTGGGATGGGTGCCAGGCACCGATACAAGCAACCTTTCTGAGACCCTTGTGTGTTTTTCTAGGCAGCTTCTTGGTACCCCATCTGCTGGTAACACCCTGGAAACCATGACCCTTAGTGACGGCAATGCAGTCAATCATCTCGTCCTTTTCGAAGATAGAGCTGATTTCAATGGGCTTTTCAAAGAGCCCTTGACCGAATTCAACCTTGTCGGAGACGCTACCGCCGTTGACCTGAATTTCCATGAGGTGGGCCTTCTTCTGCTTCAAGGGAGTCTTGCGGATCTGAGTGTGGGCAAGGACACGGACAACAGTGCAGTACTTCTTGATACGCTCGAGCTCGCTGGTGATCGAAGCGCCGCTGTTCTCGGAGTGCTTCTTGGCGTACTTAGTGAAAGCCTTCTTCTTGCTCTTGTACCAGTTCTTGTAGAAGCGACGCTTGACCTCGTCACTCAAATGCTCGGCCCAGACGGTGGTGAGAGAACGAAGACCGCGGGGAGTCTCGATATAACCAACGAGACCAACAGCGATCATCTAATCCATTGTTAGACATTATCATAGCCGTATTTTCATAAGTTCGCGGGTGCGACATACCGGAGGTGTCTCGATAACGGTGACAGCCTCAACGATCTCCTTCTTGTGCATCTTCGCACCAGGGCGGTCCAGGTCACGGACAATGGTACTCATACCGGCCTTATAACCCATCGCAGCGGTAAGGTGAACAGGCTTCTTCGGGTCATCCTTGGGGAAGCTGCCAATTTTCGTCAGATATGAAGATTACCTAGTCCTAAGGATGGAAATGGCTAACCTCTTGACCTTGCCTCGGTGCCGGCTGGCGCGCTTCCGTGGCAGGTACGCCAAACTGCCGTGACGGGGAGCTTCCTTTAATTTAATTAGCGGTCATGATCATTCCCTGGAAGTCTTCCACTCACGTATTTACGGTGAGACATTGTGTCGCCCAAGGTGCTTGCTGTTGTCGTCTGGTGTTCAGGAAGAATTCGATGCTATGGATTTTGACATTGTGGCCTCGCTTAACCCCTTAGCGAACAACCCCCGAACTCTGGACCTTTAGGGCTCAGTCTACACCCAACTGGGAATTGCAACGGAACCATACGAAGTAAAACCATGCAAACTTCTCACCGGGAATACCTACACGCAAGTATCGATCAAAATCTTCTCCGGCATACATCAGCACATACGCTAGTGTCCTCATAGTTTACCCGTACCCATAACGAACAATAATAAGGAATGTGCTAGCGCTCTATTTTATAGCAAAATGCCTCTAGGGTCTACGAACTTAACCATGATGGTGCTCAAAAGTACCGTCAACATGTGTAAATTTTTGCTTCTGTACATTATTAACATTCAAGTTAAATACAAGTCGTTCTCAGACCCTATCTTTTACGCGCTACGTACTCCTTCTAGCGTGAGCAAGAACCTTCGGATACATTATAAATTCAAGTCAATGGAAGATAACAACAACGAAGTTTATGAGGGATAATTTTAATCTTCTCTTGCTTACAATAGTGGCATCTGTATGTACTGGTTTTCAACCCAGTGGATCGGAATAATTTTAAAGCAATGAATTACATGCTCATCTAATGCGTTCTTGTCCCATCACGTGACTTGATTCGTTTGTTTGCAAGCTAACTATTTTTATACAGCTACCCTGCTACGAACGAGGAGTACACTCAAGCAATCTAGCAACTGTTAACTTACCTACCTATATTTCATTAACGGACCATCAATAATTCGTGGTATTCTGCAATTCAAAATTCGTATTGTGAGTCTGTAGTATCCCTTGACTTTCGCAATACAAGGAGTCTCAAAGCTTTGATTATTATACTTTAGAGATATTAATTGATTTTCAGAGCTATAAAGTTCCAGCATGAAAAAATAGATGACATTATCATTCATGTAAGAATACAGTCTACGTAATTACCTTACATACAATAGGATTAAGTTTATAAACAATCTCGGTGGATAGGGTAAGTATATCTAAGGATATTTCTACTGGACCAAAAGTTTTAGCCACAAACATGAGCATTGAAGGTACAGAAAATTAGCATTGATAAAATTACTCCTTCATTGGTTGTTGACGGTTGTTGACGAATGACGATAATCGGGTATTTCCATATCTACGCATGGTTGTGGAATTGATTGGGCAAAGGAAATCATGCTGTAAACTTCATGACAGAGCTCAGTGTCCAAGAAAAATCGAATACTTGTACCCCAGTATGCAGTGCAACGACATTCGCTGTATTCTCCCAAAATGAAGGACTAAGGTGCCGACCTTGGGGCTGGAAACGAACCATCTTGGACTCTCGCCAAAGAGATGGGCGGCCACCCCTGAGGCGAGGGGTCGGCGGAATTTGGCAAAAATCGTGTATAGAATGGTGGGGAGGGCAAAGCGAGCCAGGCTTCAAAAGAGAGTAGTTTGCAGGACAGGCATAATAAGTTGAGCTACTTTTTTAGAAGTATTCTGTTGATAACTTGGCGGCACTGACAGCGATAAAAGAAAAGTTTGTACTTAAAGAAGAGTAGATAGACTTTCCCCGTGCGCTTTCGTCACGTTGCTTTTAAAGTAATGGGACAAGGGCTGGCAAGCTCGGTAAGGTCGCGCGCCACGCCAATGTTCCCGTCATCCGCAGGTAAGCTGCAATCTGCTAAAGTAGCGTCCATCGTGGACCTCAATAACCCTAACCCAGGCCTTTCTATCCATCTCAAGCGGCTTCGCCTTCTCGCTCACGCCCTCCCCCGTTTTTCCCTCCTTCCGCACTTCTCTCGCTCCTCATCGCTTGCACCATCGACGTCGACGATAGTGATGATATCGTGCTTTCTTGTTCATCGCCAAAGTATTGATAGTCAAATCTGTTGTCCATTGTCAGCAGTGCCATATAGGTCTTCTTTGGGTCTTGCTCCCAGCTCTCTGTGATCTTCTCTTGAGCACTTCAATACACCTCTCATTATTCGCGTGTGCTATATCATCAACAGATTGAGCTGCTTGCATAGCCTGCCAACTACTCAAGCATCTAACAGTTTTGCTGTCGCTTGTGGGAATCTTAACATTTTTGCACCGCAATAAGGCTCTCCACGATATTGTGGAGCCTTGATCTCGCCGTCTACAACTGTCACCTCTATAGTTCCGTTTCTACCATTTGCACCCGAACCTTTTCCTTCCGGACAAGCAGTCAACATATCAATATCGTCGGCAGTATATCACAGAAACTCTGCTATCGACACCTCTGCTGCAGTTCCGCGTGCAGTCAAACTTTCCTTGGGAGCCTCGACGTTGCGACTCTAAACCTCAACATTTCTAGTTTCCAAGCTTCTTTCTAGAGGTTTCAGCGCGATCTTCCCAATCTATTTTCGAAATTCGTAATCAGCTTAACCACTGTCAAAGTGATTCGGCCACCAATGTCTACTCATCCGCAGCCATCTCCCACGGGTGGTATGCATCCTCATCACGGGCCTCCGGGCGCGCCTCAGCCCAATGGACATATTCCATTACAACCACAACAGAAGCCTGCTTCACAGCACCTCGCTTCTATCAATGAGGCCGTATGGCTCCAAATTGGTAAGATCTAGAGTCTTCCATTATCAGTGATTCATCTGACTCCCAAATAGGCAGCCTGACAGAATTTATGGGGGACCTTGATGGTGCCATGAACGCCTATGAGCAGGCAATGCGCCATAATCAATGGTCTGTTCCTGCAATGAATGCCATCTCTTGTATCCTTCGGACCAAGGAATTGTTCCCAAAAGCCGTAGAGTATCTTCAGAATATACTGAAGATAGAAGGAAATAATGGCGAAGTTTGGGGTAGCCTGGGTATGCTGCTCTCGCATCATCGATTTTGCTAGCTTCTTCCGCTGACGTGTTTGAAGGTCATTGTTACTTGATGATGGATGATTTACAGCAAGCCTATTCGGCATATCAACAAGCTTTGTATCATCTGCGGGACCCGAAGGTTAGAATATTCCCACTACCACATCAGCTGAGGAAACTAATTACCCTGATCTATGCAGGAGCCTAAACTTTGGTATGGTATTGGTATCCTGTATGACCGCTACGGCTCCTTGGAGCATGCAGAGGAAGCCTTTTCGCAAGTTATGCGCATGCAGCCGGATTTTGAGAAGGCCAATGAGATATACTTTCGACTCGGGATAATTTACAAGCAACAACAAAAGTTCGCGCAAAGTCTCGAGGTAAACACGGATAACGGATTTGAAATATAATTAATGCTAATTTGGCTCCGTCAGTGTTTCAAGTACATCGTGACCGATCCACCTAGGCCCCTAACTGAAGAAGATATTTGGTTCCAAATTGGACATGTTCATGAACAACAGAAGGATGTGAGTGGCGCCATCTGTGTCGTTTTGATTAGAAATTAACGAATGCATTGCAGTATGATTCCGCAAAGGCTGCCTATAGGCGGGTCCTTGAGCGAGATCCACATCATGCTAAGGTTCTTCAACAGCTTGGGTGGCTTCATCACCAGCAGAGCTCCAGCTTTGCTAGCCAGGAGCAAGCTATTGAGTATCTCGAGAAATCAGTAAGCGCAGGTAAGTACCTCTAACTATCAACGCTCCCATGTGGAAATCCGTATCTAATAATGCGCCTGAAAGACAATACCGACGCACAAAGCTGGTATCTGCTCGGTCGCTGTTACATGTCACAGCAAAAATATCCCAAAGCCTACGAAGCCTATCAGCAGGCTGTATACCGCGATGGGCGGAATCCTACTTTTTGGTGCTCTATTGGGGTTTTGTATTATCAGATCAATCAATATCGCGATGCTCTCGATGCATATTCCCGCGCCATTCGATTAAATCCGTATATATCAGAAGTGTGGTACGATCTTGGTACTCTGGTACGTGGTTCAGATATGATTATCAGCTTCCTGCCTCGAAACTAACCTGAAGGGGCGCAACAGTATGAGTCTTGCAACAACCAGACGAATGATGCCTTGGACGCCTATCAACGCGCTGCAGACCTAGATCCCACCAATGTCCATATCAAGGCACGACTCCAACTTCTTCGAAATGGGCAGTCCTCCGGAGTTCCCGGTCAAACCGCCGCACCTCTGCCTCAGGATGTACACCCTCAGCTTTATCAAGCTGCGGGCGTTGCTGGTCCTCCTGCTCCACAATGGGGCCCCCAGGGTCCGGCTTCTGCGCCTGCTGGTCCGGCGACAGCTCCTCTTGGCTCCGGTGCTGACTGGAGTCGGAGACTGGCAGAAATACAAAACCCTCAGCCACAGCAGCCGACCCATTTTGATCAGCGAGACAGTATCAGACCTCCTCCACAGCCGCGTCAGTCGAGCCCCAGATCCGAGGCAATCAGGCAATACCAAGAACAGCATCGACATACGCCGGTTCGCAGGGGACTATCACCGTCTCCCAAATTAACGCACTCTGCACCAAATCCGTATGCCGGGGCACAAAGTCTTCCTCAACCTCCCCCTTCACAAATGCCTCAACCCCCGCAAAATCGAATTACAAACCCAAATTACGGGGCAACTGCGACAAGCATAGCGCAGGCCGCAAACGGTACGAATGGTTTGGGGGTTCCTGGACCTCTGCCTCCCTATGGACGTGGACATAGTCCCCCGCCAGAAGTCAGACCGATTGTAGATACTAGGGCTCCGTCTTCACCAGGCAGTGCCTACACTCACCAACAGTACCCTCATCCCTCAATTCAATCCCAGTCAGGAGGGATCGCTAGTGGAGCTCCTCCCCCAGCCGCTGCTCTTGTTGCTGCTGAAGCTGCGGCCAGAGAGAGAGAAGATCGGGCCCCCTCGGTTGCGCCAAAGAGGCTGCGAGAATGGGAAGACGAAGCAGCTTCTGTCAAGAAACATGCGAATGAGGAGAATCGTGCAAGACTAGACGATCATCGCCATCACAGAGCTTCCCCACCCGACAGGATGTCCTCTCCTCGAGAACGACATAGGCGTAGCTCTTCTGCAGCTCGACGTATGGAAGATCAGCGACAGGCTAATGACAATTATCACCCATCCGAGGCTGCCCATCATCCGCCTTCTCTGCCTTCAATGCACCACGCACCACAGATTGCACAGGCGGTCGAACCTCCACGGGATGATAGACGAGAACAAGTTGAATCTGCAGCGCGGAAGATGGACGTTGATGAAGACTATGATGAGGACGCCGAGGAGGAGAGTAAGCGAGCAATAATCGCAAGTTCTCAGCCTATTATGGAGAAGTCCAGCCCTCAGCGCGTAAGCAGCAACACTGTCATGGGTAACGGTCAGTCAAAGGTTGACATGCAGACTTAACTCTGACTTGTGTTCGATTTTTTTCTATTTGAAACAGGATAGTTTGTATCTCTCGATGTTCGATCTCTCATGGATTTAATTAAGAAGCTATTTACGTCTTGTATTCTAAAATTCTTTTACATGCACAATAATTAAAAATATTATTACAAATGAATTTTAGACAAATCTTATATTAATAATAAAATTCTTTTTATACAGTACTAGAATGAAACTCGTGGTTAAATTTATTTATATAATATATTTGAAAAAATTTTCTAATATATCAATATTGATAATAAGTTACTTGATATTAAAAATTTATATATTAGTAATGATTAGATCTTAAAAATTAAAATAATTTAATGTTAATAAAAATTACTATAGGACTTCAAGCTCAATTAACAACATAGTATCAATAGGTCAATGTCAAAGTAGTAGTACTAGACAAGTTTAATAGAAAGAGAAGAATGCTTAAAGCATGGCTTATTGCTATAAAGCTATATCTAGGATTCAATACATTAACTTTTCTAGGTAAATTAGACAAGATCTTAGTAGCAGGAATGTATATAAAAGGAGAAGTCCTAGAGTAGTTTTAACTATATATAGATAACTATATGAAGAACAAACTAAACAAACAAATAGATACAGAAACTACACTTATTTTTAGCTACTACAACAAATTGAAAAAGTACATTAAAGAAATCTATAGCAAGATTAACAAAGTACAAGCAGTAGAACAAAAACTTTAAACTATGTAACAAAAGAGATTGACAGCTTTATATATAGTAGAGTTTATATATGTAGCATCAATTGTATTGTAGAAACAAGTACTACCAAGTACAATCTTCTATAACAAACTCAAGGAGTAAGTCAAGGACAAGATAGCTAGAGGAGAAAGGCTAGAAACTATGCATGAAATAGCAGAACTAGCTGTAAAAATTAATAATTATCAATATAAACAAGAGCAAGAAAAGAAGTATTAACATTTAGAATATAGGACCAGCTATAGAATGAATACAAAGAAGTATTAAAGCAAAACACTAGACAAGAGTAACTCAATAGATCTAGACACTATATAAAAACAAAAATATAGAAATTCTATTACTAAGAAAGAAAGACAACAATGCTTCAATAAGAAAGCTTGTCTTAGATATAAAAAAACTAAATACTAGAGAAAAGATTATAAATCAAGACAAAAGAATCATGAAAAATTTAAAAACATATAGACCCTAAAAATTAGATTTTTAAAATTTATCAAACTTCAAGGATAGAAAGAGAGCAAATAAAACCATCTAGATCTAGACCTTAAATAAATATAAAAAGCTTGAAAACAAACCTAACACCTGAAGGCAGTTATAGGGACTACTATAGAATTTATAGAAGAACTAATAATTAACAAAATAAAAGAGAAAGCAAAGATAGTAGTATTACTAATTATCAAAGCATGTAAACAACTAAACAAACTACTTAACCAATACTAACAGGATCAAAACAGGTAAAAACATGAGATTAACACACAGTATATATTTAGAGAAGCAAACATACAATACTTAGAAATATCTAATAGACTAGAACAAGAAAATAAGATCTAAAAGGCAATCTACAAAAACCTGGTACAATAACACCTGTACTTACAAGAAGTAATTATGAAACAATACTAAAACTATATCAAATAGCTCAAGAAGGAAATTAATAAATAAATATAAGTAACCTAGAAAGAAATTACAAGATAAGTCAAGGTTCTACAAAGACAAACCCAGGAACCAGACAACTTTAAAGAGGAATAAAAGAATAAATTCCTAGCACAATACTAGCAAATAACAGAGTATGTGGCTCTAATTACTAAAGAAATTAAGTAGACCAAGAAACACTAGAATATTACAAGCATAATAGTAGAAAAAGCTATATTTAAAAAGCTAAAAGAGGATTTCTAAGAGTAGAATAAATAATATTGGCTGGAAAAATCATAAATCAATGACAAAGATTAATTACCAGAAGTAGATTAATAATTTATAGCAATTGAGCATGTTAAAAGAATCTAAAAACAAGCAGTTGGACAACATAACTTTAACCAAGGAATAAAAAAAGAAAAAAATATTAAATGAAACATTTGAAAGAATGCTATTGAGGAATGAACTCTAGAACATTAGTAAAAATATTAAAATCTAGAATAATAGCTAAGAAAATAATAAAATGAGTAACATTAGCATAAACAAGAGACAGAAAAAATATTTATTTCAAAAGATAAGGAGTCTAATGACTTAGAAACTAAAGTTACTAATATTGAAGCTTATTACAAAGAGTACTTATTTTACAAACTCTAGAAAGCACAAAAAAAATATAACTATTAGAGAAACTAAGTTATCAAAGTAAAAACAATGAAATATTATTATCCATGGTATAAATATTAGAAGATTGAATGCCTGAATTAGATATAACAACAAGACAAACATCTACATTAAACAAAGTAATATAACTATTTAAAAAACAAATGCTATCTACATATCTCAGAGTAACAAGTAGCAAAGAATGATCCAAGGTATCTAGAACATTACTAAATACTAAAGCAAGACTATATAATAAATGATTGCTTAGTATATAGTACAATGATGAGTTCTAAAAGAAAACTATAGTTGAAAAACTAGAGGACTATCTAAATCTAGAGCAATAGAATGACATAGCTATATGTTTTGTAAATACAAATCTAGAGAATATAGTATACATACAGGTTTAAATCCAAGGAAAACATGTCAATATACTAGTGGACAGTAGAGCTACAGGTAGTATAATATTATTCAAGGTAATGAAATAGCTAAATTTACTATAGAGACTTAAAAAAAATCTAATTTAAGTATAAATGACAAATGAAAGTTTACTAGCATTTAATAAAAAATTCATTAAAATGTATACAAAAGAGCTTAATATATAGCTAGATAAAATATTTTGGTATAGTTTTATTAATATTATTAATATAGGAATGAGATTAGACTTTAGTTTAAGAATGAACTAGTTATAGGCAACTAACTTATAAATTAACTAATGTTAACAGATTATTTACTTTTCTACTAGAAAGGTTATAAAAAATCAACAAACTAGAAGGCCTAGATTAGAAAGTTTTAAGTTATTTAAAAAGATAGGATATCAAAAACTCTAACAAGATACATAATAAACAAAGATTAATTATAAAAAATTAACAAAAGACTTAAATATTAAAGTAATAAGTTTGTTTGTTTGTTTCTTCATTCTGCATGCAGCTCTAAAGCTATGGCAGGATCTATAGTTTAAATACATAGAATATATGTTGAGCTTTTGGAGGTCACTCTAGAGTCAGTCAAGCTGATACTGGATGTCATCCATCAACATAAAATAAAAGAAAATTAGAAAAATAATAAAAAAGACAAAGTAAAAGTAATAAAAGTAATAAAAGAAGATTAAAGTTTGATTTTTAGTTTTTTTTTTGTTTTTGGTTTTTTGATTTGGGTAATTTCAAAGGGTACTTTCATCTTGAAGTCTACTCTAGATTAAAGTAATAAGTCTTAGATACATGCAAAAAAAAATATTAGATACTAAGCATAGAGCTTATATAATATAGATTTAAAAGATTGAAAAGATACTAACAACCAAGATACTACTAGGATATAAAAAGTTTAGGGAACTTTTCAAAAATTCAAAAGAAATGATTTTACCAAGATATAAGCTATGAGATTATAAAATACCTCTAAAAGAAGAGGCAATATTAAAACCAGGACTAATATATTTCAAAACATAACAACAAGCTAAAGCATTAAAAGAATATCAAGAAAGAATACATCAGATCTAGTAAGAGTTTAATAAGATTTTTAATATTGTAAGTACTAAAAAAAATAGCAAACTATAATTATGTATAGATTATTAATAATTAAACAATAAAATAGTTAAAAATGCATATCTATTACTACTTACATGTAGATCTATTAATTTTTAAATAATTTATTTTTATTTTTAATATATAAAATATTTTTAAAATATTTTTTCATTAAAACATTTAATATTATATATTATATAAATAATTTTAAAATATTAATTTAATATTAATAGCTTTTAATAGTTTTAAAATTTTAATTAAAATTTTAAATTATTATTAATTTTTTTAAATTTTTTTAAACTTTTTTCAAAAATTTTGAAATTATTATTAATACTTTTCAAAGCTATTAAATATAATAAAATTAATAAAAATAAAAAAATATTAATAAATAATTAAAAATAAAATTTTAATATTAATAATTTATAAAAGTAATTAAAAATAATAGTTAATAAATTTAAATAATTTTAAACTTTAAATAATTATTATAAATTAATTTAAATAAAAGATAATAATTATAGATTAAATATTAAATTATTTATTAAATATTATAGAATCTTTATTAATAAATTAAATGGAAATTAAAATAATTTATTTAATAAAATTATTAAAATAAAATTAATTATAAAATCTCCTAATTACTAATTAAAAAGGAAGCTAGTAACAAGACTCTCTCTGCAGAGTATCAATCTAGATAGTAGAGGTGCTTTGTAAGATTAGACAGTAAATTGTAGCAGTGAGAAGCTAGTAACAGGACTCTCCCTATAGAGCATCAATTTAGATAGTGAAAGTGCTCTATAAGATTAAATAGTAAATTGTAGTAGTAAAAAGCTGGCAACAAGATTCTCTATATATAGTTTTAATCTAGATAATAGAGGTGCTTTGTAAAGTTAAACAGTAGGATTAGATGATAATTTTATATAGCTGCTTTATTGCTTTGACTTAGAAACTAGTCTCCCCTAGAAGAAATTAATCTGCCAGTTGCATTTCATTAGACATTTACCTTAATTATCTTGGTTATCAAGGTTTTACTTAACTAATACTAGCATAGGTAGCATATAGTGTTTGTCCTGTTGTATTGCAGATAGGCTGGCCAATATTGTTTAACTTGTGATATGAAAAATGGAGAAATCAAGGATGCTATCATGGCAAGTGTTGTTAGTTACTCTGTCTATGGATGTAACAATATAATTTACAATTGTAAAGACATGTTTTGTTTTTTTATACTCATGTATAAAGAATTGTACAATGTAAATGAGCTATACTCTAATACTACTACAATTTCTAACATTTAATACTTAGTGGCTTTGAAAGATAAGATTAGTGTAAGCTATTAAGCTATACTAATGCAGGTGCTTGTGACCAATATTAAAAACATTTCATTAATTATACTATCTTGTATAAGTAGTATAGAGATCTAACAGAAATCTGTTACTCTTGAGTACCTGGCTAAAGTTAACATTTTGTAATATGTAGTAGTTATTTGGTGTCATTGTCATTTTGAAGCCAGGTCAAAATACTATAATGTTAATGTGTGTAGGATCTTTTTGAAATCTCTGGCCTGTTTTACCTAGAACCTCCTCTGACTTTGGCAAGAAGAAATTCATTAGTACTAGACAGTTTTGTTTAATGTTATAAAGTACTACTACCAGCCTTGGGCATGTATTTTCCCATGCTCCTGCTAGCCCTAAATAAAGAAATTGCTTGAGATTGTCCTTTGCAAACAGATAGTCCATTAGATTGGCTGGCAAGGCTACATCTACCATCATCTTGAATGATCTTTTTCATACTTGGTATCATTGCTTAATATAAATTGTAAAATGCCTGAGGTAGGAACTTGCCTGTGTTTGAGCTTTCTAGCTAGAACATTGTAGTTTATGACTATATCATACTTCCTTGTATTGTTAGCTAGATATATTTCTACATGCATGTTTGGTAGCCCTCCCATCTTTGCAAATTTTTTATTTTGACTTGCTTTAGAATTACTATCTAGCTCTACATATACTTGTTGTATCATGTCTATCACTACAAAATTAGTATAGTAAAACAAAGCTTGTATATACTCTCTATCTTGTAAAACAGTTTTATAAAGCTGTTCTGGTTTTGTTACATTCTAACTTGGAATAACATTGTTCAACTAGGCAATAATGGTATACATTAATATAATTGCCATTATGAGAGAAGTTAATTCTGCAAAGACCTTACAAGAGATGGCATGAAGGAATTAAAAGTTAAACTATCTAACTTTTATATACAATTTCAAAACTAGTAGAATAATTATTGTTACTTAACTAGCTTCTAAGAGCAACCATGATGAGATGTAATATAGTAGGTTCTAAATTTAAGACTATGATATTAGAAAGGAAAACTTTTGTAAATACTTTGTATATTGAAATGTACTAGCTTTTGTTAGTATTCTCTGTACCAAGATGGTTTGTAAAAGCTGCCCAAGATTTTGCTACTTGAAATGAAGAGCATTTTATAAGTGGAAAAGAATGAGGTCTAATAATAGAGTAAGTTTTACCATTGGAGATTCCTCTAAATGCATGTCCTATGATTGAAGGAATTGTTGCTGCTTCTAGCCTCTTAGTTGTTTAGCATGTTTATGGTTAACAATTGTCTAGCAGTAGTACTGTCCCTAACCTACAATATCAAAGTCTAGATTATTCTTTCTTGCTTAGGGGCAAAGGTAGCTATAGCATTCTATGTTTGTAGAATGCTACATAAAATCACTATTCTCTACCTGTTGTAGCATATCCCCAAGGAATGCTATTGTAAAGGCTTGAACCCATGTCAAAGTTTCATTAATAATTATCTGGCAGCCAGTATTTAGTTTAGACAGTAGTACAGCTATATTTTTAACAATGTCAGCTGTATTAGTCCCATGTAGACTGAGGGTCAGAGTAAAAACATTTGCTATTTTTCATTGTTCTGAATAAGATAATGATGCCAGTATCTAATAAAACTCTTTGAGCAACTAGTAGATATTGTAGTGTATATCAAAATCATTAACAAAGAGCATGAATGGGAGAGAGAGGGCAGGGATTTTACTAGCAGCATCAATAAGTATTTGGCAGCCATAGTATTAGATCTTTAATTCCCTACACAGTTGAGCCAGCTGTTGTATTGAATGTACAGACCATTTTCTCACATTTATTATACATTAAATAAAGAATCATTCATCAGGAAAAGCATAAATGATACCTCCATCATAATCTTGATCTATGTAGACATCTAGATGGTACTAAACATTCACCAGGCTGACTTCAAGTGTGCCATCTTCAAGGAGAATTAGTTCTTTGTTATCATTACAATTAACATCTGGCAAAAAGTCTTCCAAGCCTTCTGCAGCCAAATCATTAAACAAGTTATAAACAATCTTTTATATAATCACTAAGACTACACCTTTTACTAGTGCAGCTTAGTGGTAGTCATGGCCAACAAAGACAATTTGGCCCTTAGTAAGCCCAGGTACTAAACAAATTTGTACAATGTCACCAGGTATTAGTAGCTTACCTGCCTGATTATATGTAAAATCTCTAAAAGTTGTTTTGATTAAAGAGTTCTATGCTCTAGAATGCCAGAGTTTAGTTGGCATATTGCTATACTATACTATGCTGAAATACATTTTTGTTTGCAGCTCTGCAGCTGCCAAAATGTTCTGTACCAATGCTATGAGATCATACTAGTATATCTATATGTAACACTAAAGTACTGCATTTAATGCTAGCAATGTTTTTTCATGAGGTGCAAAAGTTGGCTGCCATTCAATGGCCACAGGTATCATTTTTTACATCACCAGAAGTAGTAGAAGACATTTTTAAACAAGTGCTTTGAGAGTGTCTAAGCTTCAAGATAACTGTCTTGTAAAAGCTTTTCCCAGGGCAAGCACCTCTTGAAGCATCAAATAATTAGAATATGTAAGGTGTAACCTTTCTGCCCAAAGACTCAGACCAATGTAGAATAGCAGAACCAAGTTGATGTATAAAGTATAATATAGGCTGGCAGCAGTTGTATTTAATGGCTTATTAAACAGTTCATCAGATGGCTTACCAGGCAGTCCTTTAGCTAGTTTATTGGTTTGAGAAAGGTCAAGTAAGTAATCTACATCTAGTATTAAATGAGAAACTTTAGCTACATTGTCTAAAAGATCAAAGAAATAATCATCTTCATTGAAATAATCATTGGCTAGAGTAGCTCTATGTTACAGTGACATCTACAGATAGGCATCAGGTTGTATCTTCCTAGATAATTTCCTGTCAGTACATCAAGGGTTCTCACCTAGTAATATAGTGTCCTGCAATATTATTTAGTGATAGGAGCAATATAAGATGATATAACAATTCAGGCTGGATAGATAAAGTAAACAATAAGATTGTCATCATACTAATATCTAAATACTAATAACCAAAATACTGTAAAGCAGTAATGCTTAGAGCAATAACATCAATACAGTAACTTCAAGAGCTACACAGAATAATTCTAGCTACATAGAAAAACCATCCTCCTTATATAGGCATTCTGTTCCATGCTAATTATACCTGATCACTCTGATCACCTAGTAATCACTTCTAATTACTGTAATCCTTATTTCTGCTACTGTTCTCTGTTTCCTTATCTTATCATCACATGACCTCCCATTTCATGATATTATACAGTGTACTATGCCTCCATATTTTATAAGTAAGCCCTGTGTTATTCATTACTGACTCTTGTAACTATTGTTATATTAGGTCCTCTCTTTTCATCCTTTCAACTCAAAAGGCTGATTTCATGACCACTAGGTTCTCCTTATAAGGGTAAGGCTCCCCTCTTTCTGTTGTTTCTTCATTTCTCTAATCTTTTGTTTTATCATGCCAAAGGTTTCTAGTTCTACTCATCATCATTGTCTTGCCAACTGTGCTTCTTAACTTTCTCATAATATGCCAACTCCCTGTTCTGCCTACCATTCCTCTAGTTGGGTTTGTAAAGTTTCTCTTGAATCTAGTCACTGTGTTGAGTACATTTTCCATGGTCAGAAGTGTGATCTGGTAGTGTTTAAGGCCAACTAGCAGTGTCTTGATTCTGATTACCACTGCATCAAGGCTTCTCTGGAGGAAATGAAATCTGAGTTTTCCTACCTGGTTAAAGAGGCCTCTTAGCTTTTTGCCCATTACTCATGCCTTTGTAAACAGCTTCTTCAGAACCATAATTGTGACAAGGAGATGTTTTAGCAAGAGCTTAAATCCATCAAGGAATTAGAGTGTCTGGAACAAAAGTCCAAAGCTATTACTTCTACTGTTTTTTCTCCTCTAATTTCTTTTGATTTTAATTGGTCTACTTTCTTGAATCCTCCAGATTTTTCCTCTTCCTTTGCCAGTAGAATTTAGCAATCTTCTCAAGGCAATTCAAATTGGTTTGTAGTTCCCATGAATTTGATTCTTCCCTGTAATCAAGCTATTTGACATAGTATTTCCATTACTAACCTTCTTTCTTTGCATCTAGAATTTCTTCAATGTCATATTTTTTATCTTCAGATAAAATGTCTAGTTCCTTTGTAAGTAGTATATTTTCTAGTGCTAGTTCTAATAGTAAGACATAAAATGTTAGATGTATTCTTGTTCCTTTAGGTAGTTGTAATCAATATGTTACTTTATTAACTTGTTTCTCAATTTCAAAAGGTCCTACCTTGACATGGTCCAACTTCTTGTTTGGTCTCTTGGATTTCAAGTTTCTACAGAGTAGGTAAACTTTACCTCCCTCCTTAAAGATTGGTCTGTTCAATCTTCCTTGATTGGCATACTCCTGCATTTTCTGGTTTCTGAACTTGATTTCTTGTTGTAGTGACTCATGGAGTTCCTTGATCCCTTGGCTGTACTGTAATCCTTGTGGTGACATACCATCATTCTTGATTTCCATTCTTTGAACCACTGGATCATATCTGTAATTTGCCTGAAATGGTGACATTCTGATAGTATCCTGTTTTGCACTATTATATGTATACTGAGCTACTGGTAACAGTGGTACCCAATTGTTTTGTTAGTAGCTGATGTAGTGTTGTAGATACTGTTTAACAATCTGGTTAATTCATTCAGTTTGTCCATCCATTTGTGGGTGAGCTGTAGTTGACATTTTGTGCTCTACTCCTAAGCTTGTTATCATTGTTTTCCAGAATCTTGATGTAAATAGCTTATCCCTGTCAGTAATGAATTCTTTCAGTAGCTAATGGTTCACTATTACTGTTTGTAATATTAGGTATGCTATCTGTTCTGCCATAGCTTCCTTTGTCATTGGGATGAAATACATGTATTTCATAAGCCATTCCACAATTACAAGTAACATGTTGTACTTTTGTCCTGTAACTAGGTTTGTTGATTCTGGTAAATCTGTAATGAAGTCCATTGTGACTAAATCCCATGGTCAGTGTAGTACTTCTGGATTTTTCAAATTCCCATATGGCTTGTGTCTGCTTTTCTTGTCCTGGTTACAAACATGGCATCCTCTGATTGTTTCTTCAACTAGCTTTCATATACCTGGTATATAGTAGTTTGCTGTTATTCATGCAACTGTTTTTGCAATTCCTGGATGTCCACTCATCAGTTCTTCATACATTTCCTTAACCAATTCTTTTCATAATTTCTGCAGTACATAGATTTGTCCTTTGTGATATAAGAGTCCATCCTCAAGCAGTTCTCTTGCTTCATGATTTGCAGTTCTGTCATCTTGGGTTGCTTCTCATATCCATTGTTCCCAAGTATTGTGACTTTCAATTCATAATGCTGCAATCATTTTTGCTCTATACACTAGGGTTCCATCACTGTTGAGTTTAAGTATCATGTCTTGTACTGGCTCCATGCCTTCCTTGTACTTTTCTTGTTGACTAAGTGCATCTGTGACTCCATTTTCTTTCCCTTTCTTGTAGTGTATTCAGAAGTTATACTGAGCTAATGTTTCTGCCCATTGTACTTGTCTTCTGTTCAGTTTCTTTGTTGTCATGAACATTGTAAGATTCTTATGATCTGAGTATATCATGGTTGTGCCTTTTGCTCCAAGCAAGTAGATTCTCCAATACTCTATCACCAATACTACTCCAAGTAGTTCCTTGTCATAGATGTTGTAATTTAATTCTGGTGCCAATAGTTTCCACAAGTAGAAGGCTACTGGGTGTCTTTTGCCATCTTCTCCTATCTGCATCATCTGTGCTCCAATGGTGAAGTCTGATGAGTCTGTCTCAACTTTGACTTCCTTCCCTGGTTTATACATCTTTAGTACTGGTTCTTCCAAGAATTTTCTTTTTAATTCTTTGAATGATTTCTAAGTTTCTTCAGTCCAACTGAAGGGTATACTGTCTTTTGTCAATTCTGTGAGTGGCATTGCAATTTTAGAATATCTTTGTATGAACTTTTAGTAGAAATTGACAAAGCCTAGGAATTCCCTGATCCCCTTTTTACTTTTCAGTGCTTTCCAATTCTGTATGTCTTGGACTTTCTTCAGGTCCATTTTGATTCCTTTGCCAGATACAATGAATCCCAAGAATTCCACTTCTTCTTGATGAAACTTGCACTTTTTGGGCTGAACATAGAGGTCATACTCCCTGAGTTTAGTTAAGACCTTCTTAACTTGCTCTCTGTGTTCTTCTAATGTCCTGTCTGTGTAGACTATAATATTGTCTAAGTATGCTATGACAAAAACATCTAGATACTGG
Source organism: Xylona heveae TC161 (assembly GCF_001619985.1). Classification (NCBI taxonomy): domain Eukaryota; kingdom Fungi; phylum Ascomycota; class Xylonomycetes; order Xylonales; family Xylonaceae; genus Xylona; species Xylona heveae. The sequence goes on along the minus strand of NW_017264203.1, from coordinate 447,442 downwards.
TGAAGTGCATTGTTAATCATGCTTTGGAATGTAGCCAGTGCATTTGTAAGTCTGAATGGCATCACTAGGTACTCATATAGACCATAACAAGTCCTGAAAGCTGTCTTCCATTCTTCCCCTTCTTTCATACAGATTCAGTAATATCCCTCCCAGATATCAAATGTTGTCATCCACTTGGCTCCTGACAACTGGTCCTGGAGTTCTTGAATAAGTGGTAATGGGTATGCATTCTTAACTGTTTTGTCATTTAACTGTTGATAATCTATACATAGTCATAGTTTGCCATTTTTCTTTGGTACCCACAGTATCAGAGATCCCATTGGACTCTCACTGGGTCTAATGTATCCTTTCTCAATATTCTTTGTGAGATATTCTTTTAACACTTTGGCTTGCTGCTGTGTTTTGGGATATATTGGTCCTGGTTTCAATATTGCTCCTTCTTTAAGAGGTATCTTGTGGTCCCATGACTTGTGTTTTGGTAAAGCTGTTTCCTTTGGGTCTTCAAAAAGTTCCCTAAACTCTTTGTATTCTGGTAGTATCTCAGTTGTTGGTGTCCCTTCAACCTTATAGATCTACATTACATAAGCTCTGTGCTTAGTGTCTAATATTTCTTTCTGCATGCATCTGAGACTTATTACCTTGATATTTGAGTCCCTCATTAACTTTTTATGATTGATCTTTGTTTGTTGTTTATCCTGTTGGAGTCCTTGGTGTCCTGCCTTTCTAAGCAACTCAGGACTTTCTAATCTGGGCCTTCTAGTTTGTCAACTCCTTGTGACCTTTGCAGTGGGAAAATGAATGGTTTGTTGATGCTAGTTGATTTACAGGTTGGTTGCCTGCAACTAGTCTATTCCTAAAATGAGGTCTAACCTCATTCCTATATTGATAATGTTGATAGAGCTATGCCAAGACATCCTGTCTAACTGCATGTTGAGTTCCTCTGTATGCATTGTAATGAATCCCTCACCATATGCTGGTGAACTCCTGTCCACCATTTGTACTTGAATTGAATCTTTCTTGAGTTCCCATGACAGATTCAGCTGTTCCACCACCCTGGGTGATATAATGCTTCTGGTAGCTCCACTATCCACTAGTGTGCTGACATGTTTTCCTTGGATTTGAACCTGTGTGTACACTGTGTTCTCTGGGTTTGTATTCACAGAGTGTATAGCCATGTCATCTTGTTGCTCTGGGTTCAGGTGGCCTCCTAGTTTTTTGATTGAGATTCCCCTTTTAAACTCATATCAATGCTGTGCACTGAGCAGCCATTTGCTGTACAGTCTTGTTTTAGTATCTGATAATGTCCTGGATACCTTGGATTGTCCTTTGCTGCTTGTTGTTCTAGAGTATGTAGATAGCATTTGTCCTTTAGGCAATCATACCATTTTGTTTGATGCAGGTGTTTGTCTTGTTGTTGAATCCAATTTGGGCATCCAATCTTCTGACATTCATACCATGGATGGTAACACTCCATTGTCTCTGCCTTGATGGCTCTGTCCCTCCATTGGTTTTGTTCCTTTTGAGCTTCTTGGAGTTTGCAAAATAGGTACTCTTTGTAATGAGCTTTAGCATTGGTAACTTTGGTTTCTGAGTTGTCTGACTCCTCATCCTCTGAAATGGATGTTTCTCTTGTCTCTGCTTTGTGCTATTGTTGCTCCTCTTGTTGCCTCCTTAGCTGTTGTTCTAGGTCTTGGTGTTGTTGCTGATGCTCTGGGGTCCATCCCTCAATAGCATTTTTCCAGATGTTTCATTTTATGACTTTTTCCTCTTCCATTCCCTGGTGGAAGTTGTGTTGTCCTACTGCCTGTCTTTGGACTCTTCTGATGTGTTTGATTGCTGCAAATTGTCAATTTGTGTCTGTGAGCCAATCTTTATTGTTGATCCTTGGATCCTCTAGCCAATATTATTTACTCTGCTCTTGGAGGTCCTCCCTTAGCTTCATGAGTATGGCTTCTTCTGTTATCATGCCTGCTATATTCCAGTGTTCCTTAGTCTGCTTAACTTCTTTAGCAATCAGGTCCACATATTCTGTCATTTGCCTGTATTGAGCTAGGAACTTGTCTTTCTGTTCCTTTTCTGGCTGGTCTGGTTCCTGGGTCTGTCTCTGTAGTACCCTAATCTACTTCATAGTTTCCCCTTGGGTTATTCTGGTTTGCTTGTTGACTTCCTTCTTGAGCCATTCAACATAGTTCTGGTGTTGTTCCATGACTACTTCTTGTGAGTATAGGTGTTGTTGTGCCAGGTTCTCATAGATTGCTTGTTAGATCTTATTCTCTTGTTCTAATCTGCTGGATGTTCCTAGGTAATGCATGTTTGTCTCCCTGAACACATACTATGTATTGACTTTGTGCTTTTGCCTGTTCTGGTCCTGTTAGTATTGGTCAAGTAACTTGTTTGGTCATTTGCATGCTTCAATAATCAATACTGCTGCTGCTTTGGCTTCCTCTTCCATTTTGTTGATAATCAGTTCCTCTGTGAATTCCACAGTTGTCCCTATGACTACCTTCAGGTGTTGGGTTTGTTTTCAAGCTTTCTGTACCCACTTGAGGTCCAGATCTAGTCAGTTCTGTTTGCTTCCCTTCCATCCCTGAGGTTTGATAGGCTCCAAGAATCTAATCCTAAGAGTTTATACATCTTTGGATTTCCCATGATTCTTTCATTCAGTGTTGCAATCTTTTCTCCAGTGTCTGGTTTTTCCACATCTAAGACAAGCTTTCTCATCAAAGCATTGTTGTCTTTCTTCCTTACTAATGGGGTTTCTATACTTTTGTTTTTGTATAGCATCAAGGTCCATTGGGTCACCTTTGTCTAGTGTCTTGTTTTGATACTTCTTTGTATTTGCCTTATAGTGGGTCCTGTGTCCTGAGTGTTGATGTTTCTTTTCTTGCTCTTGTTTGTATTGATGATTGTTGATCCTCACAGCTAGTTCCACCATTCCACACATGGTTTCTAGCCTGTCTCCTCTGGCTATTTTGTCCTTGACTCACTCCTTGAGCCCATTGTAGAATATTGTACTTAATGGTACTTGTCTCCATGGCATGACTGATACTACCTGTATAAACTCTACCATGTATGAGGCTGCTAATCCTTTCTACTACATTGTCTGAAGCTTCCATTCTGCCACTCATACTTTGTCAATCTCACCATAGACTTCCTTAATATGTTGTTTGAATTTGTTGTAGTGGCTGAAGATGAGTGTAGTCTCTGCTTCCATCTGATCATTTGGTCTGTTCCTCATGTAGTCATCCATGTATGGTTAAAACCACTCTAGGGCTTCTCCCTTCATGTACATCCCCACTGCTAAGATCTTGTCTAATTTGCCTGGAAAGGTTGTTGTGTTGAATCCTAGGTATAGTTTCATAGTAATAAGCCATGCTTTGAGCATTCCTCTCTTTCTGTTAAATTTGTCTGGTGCTGCTACTTTGATGTTGGCCTGTTGATGCTATGTTGTCAATTGAGCTTGGAGTCCCATGATCTGCTCCCTGAGCATTGTGACTGCCACTGTGGTCATCCTAGTAGTGGTTGTTCCTGAATTGCTAGACATAGTGAAATGCCTTTGCTTATATTACCTTTGTCCTAATGTTGGGTAGTTCTTCTGTTATAGTAACACCTACAGGTAGGCATTGGGTTGTATCTTCCTAGATAGTTCCCTATCAGTATCTCAAGGGTTCTCACCTAGTAATATAGTGTCCTGCAATATTATTCAGTAATAGGAGTGATATAAGATGATATAGTAATTCAGGCCTGGTAGATAAAGTAATAAGATTGTTGTTGTACTAATATCTGAAGACTGATAACCAATTACTGTAAAGCAGTAATGCTAAACAATAATGTTAAGAACTACACAGAACAATTCTAGTTACATAGGAAAACCATCCTCCTTATATAGACAATCTGTTCCATGCTGATCACACCTGATCACCTTGATCACCTTGTAATCACTTGTGATTACTGTGATCACTATTTCTACTACTGTTCTCTGCTTTCTTATCTTATTATCACATGACCACTTGTCTTGTGATATCATGCAGCATACCATGCCTCTACACTTCATAAGTAGGCCCTGTGCCATCTGTTACTGATCCTTGTAACCATTGTTACACTTGCTAGCCCAGGGAATTTATTTTGCTTTTGCCTCTAGTACTAAAGTGGCTCTGCCTTTGCAACAACCCCTAAATCTTGATTAGCAGGATCACTACAATTATTACTGCAATTGTGAATACTACTTTCACAGAAATACCTAGCAATCTTACCTGGTCCCTGATTGCTCCTCTTTCTTTTCTAACACTTGTTACTTCTAATTGTTGATGTAAGGTCATCTTCATTTAGAAGCTCCACAGGCTATACTAGTTCTATGCAGGTTGCATTAGAATTATATTTATCTTGATAAAGTTGAGAGAAATCTTTCTTGTATACCTCCTTTCAACTTGGTTCCCAGTTTGCATTGTTGTAAAGAGATAGCTTATACTCAGGAGCTAGTATAGTTGTACAGGAATAGATTTGTCCTCCATCATTATAGGTCTTTCCATAATAATGACTGAGTTTTTCCTGACAGGCTTGAAGAGCATTAACCATATTCTGTTTCCAGGATTGCTGCTTTTGTTGTAGGAGAGATGTATAGTCATCTATGTGGTTAAATAAATCATTGTACACAGAGAAAGCATGATGAATTGTAGCATCTTTGGTTTTACCTAGCACCTGTGTATACTTTGTAAATGGCTTAAGCAATTCAATTACATACTTGATATGCACCCATTCATCAGCTGAAATAGACATACTTTGCATTGAATCATCATTACTTAGTAATCTAAACCAAGCATCCAGGGGCTCCTGTAGTTGGATTGTACAAGTAAGCATATCACAGGTAGAATTCTATTGTGTCTAGACATCCTGTATTAGGTTAAGATGAAGATTGAAGCCACTTTGCATCTCATAAAACTACTCATGTCTCTGAGGGCTTGCTTTAAAAAACACAGCCAGTTTGTACAACTACATAAATGTCTTGTTAGTAATTACTACAAATATTATATTAAATGAGAATATTAGGCCATACCTTGGAGATAGTTCTAGGAATGCTATACTGCTCATTACTAATATCATCTATCATGTTTGTCTTCTACTCTGTAATTGTGTTGTTGTTAGTTAGTATTACATAAATGTTTTCAACCAATTCTTTAACTGCAAGTTAGATAACATGGAAAAGGCAAGATAAATAACCAGAAGATGCTTGAAATGACTGTTCTAGAAGCAATGTCTCCAAGTTCTGAGCAAGTGTAGTGTTGTTACTTGCATTGTCTGAGACAACTACAAGCAGCCTATCTTCAAGCTTGTGCTTCTGTATTACCTTTGCAACCAGGACTGCCATATTTTGTCCAGTATGTCCTCCCTTGACCTACTTAAACCCAAGAAGCACCTCCTGGAATTTCTAATTGTTGTCAATGAAATATGCTAGGATAGCAAGAAAGCTATACCCATTGGGACTTGTCCAGCCATCAATTACAAATGAAACCTTTGAAGACATGTTCTCCATGAATGTAGTTTCTAGCTCATCCACAGTGTCTCTAAGACAGATTTATAGTGTCTTTTCACTTGGTTTTGTACAGTCAGGGTGAGCCAAATCCAGGAGTTTATAGAACTTTAGATGTTCAACAAATTGAAAAGGAAAATTTAATGCTGCAATGAGATTAAGGATTGCAACCTCCCATGCTTTCTTGGAAAAGGGTGTTGGTATCAAGGGACTTGCAGGTGTGGTTAATACCTAAATGAGGCAATCATTAGAGCAATCTCCCACCACCAAGGAATACTACTTATAGATCTAGTTGCCCATGTCTACAGGCTTTGCTGTGTGACTCCTTTCTGCTTCTTTTTATAAGTATTTAAGTCAAGATGTTGTCCAAGAGCAGATGTTCCAGTGTTGTTAGATTGAGGATGCAAAAGTAGTTGCTTGCAATGCTTGCAGAGAACTCTAGGTATACCCTCAATAGCATGAGCAACCTGAGAAAAGCTATTCTACACTATAGAGGTACATGTTGTAGAGGTCTAACATATATTAACAGGTGAAGTTATAGAATTTACTAAGTGACTAGCATTTCTAATTGCTCAAGGTGTGTCATTCCACCAGGCTAGGAATTTCTCAAATGTCTTATATGAAAAGATGATATAGTTGTCATATTGATCAAGATCACTGATAATAGTGTTTGACCTAGGTACTAAGTGTAGTGTAGATGTTAAAGGTACTAATGATAGAAGAAAAGAGCTACTAGCTTTATCATCAGATAGTAGTAGAGGATCAATTGATTAGAATGACATGCTGTCAGTATAATTGTATGTAAAAAGTATGGTATATTGCAGTATCCATGAAAAATTCATGAAAAAAGGAGGGTTGGATTTGTACATATACATTAGTAGATGCATAAATGTATAAATACCAAAAGAGATAAATTAATGTAATCATTAGTACAACCCTGCTTACAACATATGACAATTTTTTCTAACAAGGTATTTACTATTTATTATAGGTATATTACATGACATTCAAAGTATCAAGACTTAGAAAAGGATTTAATGCTAAGTTTATTAGTTTAGAATGTAAAAACTGTAGTATTTCCAGTCATCTATGCACTCAGAGAATTTTTTAGAATTTTTGAAAATATTTTTTAGACAATGGAGAGGATTTTTGATTTAAAAGTTCAGAAAATAAATAACAACAAGAACATTCTACTATAGTATGTAAATGATAGTAACTATAGAGCAGATGCATTACACTACTATTTCAGACCCCTGAAAATTCCATGTACTAATAGACATCTAATAGCTTAGTAGTAGATAAAACATTAAATTGTAGCCAATAGTAGGATCACTACAATGATAGCACTAATTAGCTAAGGTCTTGCAATGCAACTAATAACTTCTAATGCTCTAAATGACAAATTCAAGTAAATGATCCTTGACTTCCAACTACTTTGCAGGCACACTGCCATTCCTCAATTTCTTTTCTAACAGTTTGACTAGCTAAAAGACCTGCTGCTAGCCATGATCCTCTCCATCCATCTTCCACCCATGACATTGGTAGTCATAGTTTTCTGGCCACATATTGGCTGGTCCTGGCAGGGTAACCCACTTTTTAGTAGATCATGCTACCTAATTTGCCCAAACAGCAATCTCAAAAGTTGTAAAAAAGCAATGAGGTTTAATGTCCTTATAGATGCTAGCACCCTTACTCTTCTCTGGCCAAGATTCATGAGGAATGGTAGATAGAATGTACTCTTTCTTCAGGAGAGTAGAAGCAGCATTTCTCCAATAGTCTTGCCAGGTTTTGAAGGCAATTGTTTACAAAGATCCTTGCTTAGCTTTGTCAATATCTACAGTACTTTCATTTCTCTCCTTCTCAGTCATCTCTGCAGGTAGGTTCTCACCATTCTCCAAATCATCATTCTGCTAGCACTTCTCCTGAAAAGGATCATCTGGGTTGTCTTCTACATCTTTCTACACAGGGTTGCTGTCATCTGCCTAAGCAAATAGGCTACCATCCTCTCTATATCCATATTTGGCTAAGACTGCCTAAGTGCTAGTACCATTGACATATCTAGATTGCTGATTAGCAGACCACTTTAAAGATCACTACAATTCTAGCTTACCTTTTGTATATTTCTCTATCAATTACCTACTGCTTTAAATCCTCTTTTGCCTCATTTAAAGCTTGCTTGTACTTGTTGGTTTGCTTAGTTTTGTTTACAGTCCTCAGGTGTACATTGTGGTCATTGTTCTTGGCTTTCTCAATCTCAAGCTTAATTGAATTCATGCTCAAAAGGTGAGCATGATGCTTTTGGGCAAAGCTGCTTTGAGAGAAATTAGCTTCTGCCTTGTACTTGTTTGCAGAGCCTTTGGGGTGTCCAACAGGGTAGTGAAATAGGGGTGGGTTTGATTCATCCATCCTGTAAGGTGGGTTAGCTTACAGGTCAATTGTAGTAATCATTAAGGTGATCCAGTAGCAAGGAACCAAGGAATACTAACTTTGGCCACTCTATCAAGCATTTTGTCAAATTTCTCCTGTAGTTCAAGAGCTGTGGTGATGTTGCATACATGGCTAGATAGAGCTCATCATTAGTGACTGAATAATATATTTTGCATAGCTATATAACTAGATTTGATAATTTTATACATACCTTCAAGATTTTGGCAGGAGATTGTAGAGGTAAAAGAGAGAAGGTAAGGTGGAAGTAAAATATATAAGCATTTATTACCATCTCATACACTCATTTCTCACCATCTTACACACTCACTTCTTACCATCTTACACACTTACTTCTCACTCACTATAAATTCACCTTTCACCTCACCTTTTACTTCACCTTCACCTTTCACCTTACATATCACTATAAAAATTCACTTCATGAATTTACTTTGCATTGCATGGTTCTGACATAATCAGACTAAGTGGTAGAAATCTAAATATCTAAAGATCTCAATATCATGATCCTTCTTCCTTCTACAACCTTATTAAGAAATCTACTACCAGCAGGGTTTTCATTAAATTTAGGCTACATTCATCAAGAAGAGTATGTATAGTGCAATATTCATGGTATACTTTCATTACAAAGGCTAATTTGATGATATTTAGATTACAAACAGCAGAAACATTTGGTGGTGAGTAGAATTACTTCAAAGATTGCTACAATTACACATTGTAACATTCTAGTAGCACTCTGCTTCTTTTGTTACATAATTCTATGTGATTCTATGTGTTTTTACATGTTTTTATGTGTTTTTACATGTTTTTATGTAATTTTACTATTTTTTGATGCTGTTGCTTGCTTTTAATTGCTACAATTATTGCTACAATTATGTCCCCTAACCTACATTCTTTACTAATTCATTCTTAGGTTGCAAAGATGGTGAGGTAAGGTGAGGATGATTCTACTTCATCTCTCTCATTTGCAAGCACTCCATCAATACCATCTACCTTCTGCTTACACTCACCATCTCATGATGTGACTGAGGATAGTGCTGTTGGTAATGCTAATGCTGTAGAGCCATGTGTAGCTCAAAGAACCACAAGAAAGGCACCTGCTGGAAAATCCCTTCCAAACACCACCAATACCTCTGCAAAAAGGCTACACAATCTACCAAGAATGGCTAGGCATGCTCCTACTATTGCTAATCACCATCATCCTGCTGCCAAAACTACTAGCACAGCTAGGAATGTCAAAAGACCTCACTGCTACAAGTCTAGAAGTAAGTAATCCATTCTTTATACTTGAGGATATACTAATGTTATTAGCTGTTGCTCTCTGTGAAATTCACTGCTACCAGAAGACCACTGAGCTCCTTCTGCCAAAATTGCTGTTTTCATGTGTTGTTAGAGAAATCATGAACAACAAAGCAAACACACCCATGAGAATTTAGTCCTCTGCTCTGGGTACCCTCCAAGAGGTAGCAGAAGCAACTCTGGTAAAGGAATTTAAGAGTATGTGTATTGCAATGATAATTGTAGCAATCATAACTAACTACTTCTAGTGACCAATCTAATGGCTATTCATGCAAAGAGGGTTACTATTTAGCAGAAGGATATGCAGCTGGTGCAGCATGTACACAAAATCATTACTGGAAAGGATAGCAAGATTTAAATTGGTTTCTACAATTAGTTAGATGTTTATGCAATGCAATGCTTGATTTTTACTACATTCAAATTGATTTGATGTGATAATTGTAGCAATCAGGGTTAGCTTTTAAATAATGGTGTTACAAATTGAACTGGGTTTTTTTTTTTAAATTGATGTAATAATTGTAATGATTCTGAGCTTTCTTACTTCTCTAGAAATAAATACTAGTTTTCTTAGTAAAAAACATGTTATAAAGGCTTATTTGAATATCTTTAGCTAATAAAATCATGTTACACCCTGCATGTTTACAAATTTCTAGATATGGATTAAACAGGGTAATGTAGGGTAATCCAACTCTACCTGTTGGGCTGTCATGCTTCAAAATGTAAACCTGACCCAGCCCAGGGGGTTGCCAAGCAGGAGGGTTATAGGGGGTCTACCTGACCCTAACCTGACCCATTCTGCAGCCTACTTTAGAGATAGAAGAGTAATTATTACTCCTAAACAGATGCCAAATCCTTTCAATGCTATGGAAATCAGGAACCAGATCAACAAAAAACTTAAAGAAGCAAAAATCAATGATTTGTTAGTAGCAAGTGTTACTCAATCTCAGTCAAAGACAAACATTGTCTTAACTACTCATCAAGACAATACAGCTTATTAACTATTACAATACAAAGCTATCTGGGCCTCTGAACTAGAAGTAACACAAATTGCAAAAGATGAGAAATGGCACAAAATAGTTGCTCATGAAATTCCTACAAAAGTATTTCAAGGACCTCAAGAATTACAAGCAATTCAAGAAGAACTTGAAACATATAACAAAGGTCTAAAACTTGTATGTTTACCTACTTGGATTACATCTGTAAAAACAAGACAATACAAGGAACATTCTTCTCTGGTACTAGCTTTCAAAACAGAACAAGAAGCCAAGCAAGCCTTAAGAAACAGACTTTTTATAGCTGGACTATCAGCTAGAACAATTAAATATAAAGACAACAAACCAACAGACCAATGCTTCAAATGTCAACAATTTGGACATCAACATACTAGATGTACTAAAGAAGCAAAATATCAAATCTGTGCAGAACTACATAATACAAGACAACATACATGTACAATATGTACTCCACCAACTATAGGCAAGGCCTGTTTTCATAGCATTATTAAATGCAGCAACTGCTTGGGAAGTCACAAGGCCAATGCAAAAGAATGCTCTATATACCAAGCCTTATTACCAACTACATCAACTACAGACCATCTTGCCATGGACTATCAATGAATAGAAATCCAACAGATATTCAAATAGTTCAACACAATTGTACTAGATCTATTAATGTTATGTATGCATGTCTAGATCTAGCATCATCTTCAACAGACATTCTTTTACTACAAGAACCCTGGATTGGACTAAACAACACTACTATATCACATCCTTTATTTACAACAATATTTCCTCTGTCATTATTAAAAAGACCTAGAGTATTAGCTTTTATTACAAAGCTTAAACCAGACCTACAATGTACTGTTGCAACAATGATTCAAGATGAAGATTGTTTTATTTTACAAGTACAAAGCACTACCATTTTACTAACATTCATTATTAATATCTATAATAAAGCTCAACAAACTACAATACCTTCTCTATGGACAGTAGAGAGATTATTACATAAATTACAACCATGGTCTAGAACATTTATCTGTGGAGATTTTAATGCATATCATGCATGGTAGCATTCTATGAAAACTATTTCTATTAGAGCAGATGTACTAGTTACATGGCTTACACAATATCAATTTCTCTTGATAAACACTCCTGATTTAATGACTTATCTTGAAAATCAAAGAAATACCTCCTCAGTATTAGATTTGGCATTTTCTACACCCAACCTATATCTTTATATACAAGATTGGCAAATACTAAAAGACTGGGCAACAGGATTAGATCATGAAGCAATTAAATTTACATTAAAAGGAACAAAATTAGAAGAAGTTATTCAGCCTATACATACTTCTTTCAATGTTAATAAGGCCAACTGGAAGATCTTTCAAAGTATAATTCAGGAGCAAGAAAAGTATCATCTAGATCAACTACAAAAAGAATTACTAGAAGATACTATTTCAACTACCAGGCTAGAAGAAATAACATGTACACTATAACATGCTATTAAAATAGCATGTCAAAGATCTATTCCTCAATTTAAACTATCTTCAAGATCTAAACCATGGTAGAATGACCAACTATCATCTTAAAAAACTAAAGTAACTCAAGCAAAGAGACAATGGAAGCAAAACAAAAGCCAAGCTCTATGGAAAGAATATACTACTAAAAAAAACAGTTTTTTTAAAAGTATTAAACAAGCTAAAGAAACATCCTGGACAAACTTTTTAACAAATGCTAAAGGAGCTGATGTTTTCAAAGTATATCACTATACTAATCCAAGAAAAGTAGAAAAACTTCTTCTTATTCAAGGACTAGCTACTCTAGAAATTACTTTTGAAAGAAAATGTTCAGCTTTCTTAGCTACTTTATTTCCTATACTATCTACAAGTCAAGGAACTACAGGAGTTCAATACAAGGCTCAAACATGCTCTTGGTCAAAGATTACTCAATAAGAAATCAAGCATGCCATTCAAACTTTTGCTTCAAAAAAGGCTCCAGGACCTGATCAATTATCTTTTACAATCATTCAAAGAGCATTTCAATACATTCCAAGATGGTTTATTTTAGTATATCAAATACTATTAGACTAAGGATATCATCCTATTAGCTGGAGACAAGACATAGGAGCAGTACTAAAAAAACCATCAAAGCCTAATTATACTTAACCAAAAGCATATAAGATAATTACACTCCTTAACTGCTTAGACAAGATTTCAAAAAAGATTATAGCTACTAGATTATTCTATCTAGAAGATAGTCAAGATCTACTACACCAAGAGTAAATGAGAGGTAGAAAACAAAGATCAGCTATAGATGCAGCTATAATGCTTACCCATGATATTCAAAAAGCTTGGAATCAAAAACAAGTTTTATCCTGCTTATTCTTGGATGTAAAAGGAGCATTTGACCATGTTTTAACTATACAACTACTACAAGTTCTACAATAACTTCAACTACTAAAAGTAGTACTTAACTGAACAAAATGCTTTATGACACAAAAACAAATTAGTCTAGCTTTTGATAGACAACAACAACCCATGACAGCTATCAATACTGGAATTCTACAAGGCTCACCTTTATCACCTATTTTATTTTTATTATACTTAAGATTTCTATTCAACTATATCCAAGATAGATTCCCTACAGTCAAACTATCTAGCTATATTGATGATATAACTATAGTAGTTCAAAAAGCTATACCTATAGCTAATTGTTTAATCCTTAAGAAAATTACTAAACTAGCCTTTACCTGGAGAGAAGAAAATGCTATTGCATTTGATGATACAAAAACAGAGCTTATCTACTTTCAAAGGACAAAAATACTAAGCCAAGCTACATGTACACTACCAAATGGAACTATAATAGTTCCTAGTACCTGTGTTAGATGGTTAGGAATCTGGTTTGACTTTAAACTATCTTTCAAAGAACATGTTACTAGAAAAGTAATAGCAGCAACAAGAGCCTTTTATAGTTTAAGTAGACTACTTGGATCAGAAAAAGGAATGTCTGTCCCAGCTGGAATTATCTTATACAAAGCTTGTACTACATTTATTAGTGACTTTGGATCTCCAATCTGGTGGAAACAACAAATAAACTACAAGAACCTTTTTCAAAAACTTCAAAATCAAGCCCTAAGAAAGATTCTTAGATGCTTTAAAACAAGTCCTATACAAGCTATAGAGATAGAAGCATGTTTATTATCTGTCAACCTCAGGCTAGAACTTCACAGCTATAAATATGCATTGAGAATAACTACACTATGCTTGTCACATCCACTTAGACAAAGAACCCCCAAAGAATTTCCTCCAATATCACAAATAGGACAAGATATAGATACTACCAAGTATCTAGACTAGAATCAACAACCTACTCAGTTAAAATCAAAAGCATATCCTACTCAGTACATACAAATACTAGCTAAATTAGCTACTATTTTACCTACTACACCAGAGCTAGAATCCTACACAATAACTGAATGGCCCCCATGGAAACAATTTCCAGCTATATCTATCATCAAAGACAAGCATTCCAAGTCTGATATAATGGAAAAACACCAAACAATACTAAACATCCTTCAAAGACAAATTCTAGAAGAAAATTGTATAGTATATACAGATGGATCACTACAAACAACAGCAGGAGCAGGATGTTATATTACATACTGTCAAGATATATATACTTTTTCCTGGCATCTGGGCTCATATATGGAAATCTATAATACAGAACTCTTTGCTTTAACTAAAGCAATAGAATAGATAGCATATAGATCAACTATAAATCCCAAAGCTATCTGGATATTTACAGACAACCAAAGTATCTTAGATACAATACAACATCCTATAGCTGGACCTGGACAACAACTACTACTACAAATCTTTTCTGCTATTCAAGTCCTCAAAGACAATAATATTCAAATCCACCTTCAATGGGTTCCAGGACATCAAGGAATACTAGAAAATAAAGACTTTACTCAGAGTCCAGCTCATCTATTACTGTCCTGCTCTCAAACAAAAGAAGCTAGGAAAGTTTTACTACAAAAAGTAAAGGAAAAAGTTTTTACTTTGAAAGTATTATATACTGGAAAAAACTGGAACCACCTACTAGAATATCTAGATACTACTAAAATAGCATCAAGAACATGGTTACTACATCAAGAAGAACAACATCAACAAGAAACATTATGGGACTGGGGTAGACTTCAAGATGAAAGTACCCTTTGAAATTGCCCAAATCAAAAAACCAAAAAAAAAAAAAAACCAAAAACCAAACTTTAACTCTCTTTTATTACTTTTATTACTCTCACTTTGTCTTTCTTTATTATTTTTCCTAATTTTCTTTTGTTTTATATTGATGGATGACATCCAGTATTAGCTTGACTGACTCTAGAGTAACTTTCAAAAGCTCAACACACATTTTATGTATTTAAACTATAGACCCTACCATAGCTTTAGAGCTGCATGCAGAATGAAGAAACAAACAAATATGCTTTGTACCAGGCTTTCCATCTATATTTTATATAGAATTAGTAGCTGAATTTCATTTTATTATTAAATCTAATTATGATTTTGATAATTAATTTAAAATTGATTTTTAGCTTTTATAAACATAAATTTTAAATTTTAAATTGAATTATATTTTAGTATTAAATTATAATAGATTTAAAAAATACTTTTAAATTATTTGAAATTAATTGAAAATACTTTTAAATATCTATATAATTTTAAAATATTTTAAAAGTATTTTACATTATTTAATATAATTTAATATTATTACTAAGTTATTAAAAATTTAAATTAAATATAAATAATTCAAATATATTATTAAATATAATTAGTTTAATTAAAATAAATAAATATAATACTATAAATAAAAATTATATTTAATTATTATCAATACATTTAAAATAACTATTAGATTAATATAAATTAATTTTAATATTTAAATATTTTAAATAATTTCATTTTAATTTTAATATATAAATATATTTTATATAATTATAAAATATACTTGAAAAATTTTAAAATAATTAAAGTATTAATTTTTAAATATTTATATTTAAGTTAAATAATTAAATATATATATATATATAAAATAAATATATATTATCTTTATTTATTAATAATAAATCTATATAATTTTTAATATTTTTAAATAATTTAAAAATTTATACTAGCTGCATGTAAGTATTTGAGAGATACTAAAACCTTAGAAGAAAACTAGTTACAACTGCCATTCAACTCAAGATAGAATATGGTTATTTCAAATCCTACCTATACAGGCTATCTACATATGAGTTAAAAAAATGCAGCTCTATCTGCAACTTTACTCAGAGTCCAGCTCATCTATTACTGTCCTGCTCTCAAACAAAAGAAGCTAGGAAAGTTTTACTACAAAAAGTAAAGAAAAAAGTTTTTATTTTGAAAATATTATATATAGAAAAAAACTGGAACTACCTATTAGAATATCTATATACTACTAAAATAGTATCAAGAACATAGTTACTACATCAAGAAAGACAACATTAACAAGAAACATTATAGAACTGGAGTAGGCTTCAAGATAAAAATACTCCTTGAAATTTCCAAAATCAAAAAACCAGAAGAAAAAAAAAACCAAATTTTGACTCTCTTTTATTACTTTTATTACTTTCACTTTGTCTATTTTTATCATTTTCTTTGTATTGCACTAATTTTTTTTGTTTTTATTTTGATAGATGACATCTAGTATCAGCTTAACTGATTCTAGAGTAACTTTCAAAAGCTTAACATATATTTTATGTATTTAAATTATAGACCCTGCCATAGTTTTAGGGCTGCATGCAAAATAAATAAATAAACAAATAAACTATGGAACTGGAATAAACTTCAAGATAAAAATACTCCTTGAGATTTTCAAAATCAAAAAACCAGACTCTGGAAAAAAAAACTAAACTTTGACTTTCTTTTATTACTTTTATTACTTTCATTTTATTTATTTTTATTATTTTCTTTGTATTGTACTATTTTTTTTGTTTTATTTTAATAAATAATATCCAGTATTAGCTTGACTAATTCTAAAGTAATCTCCAAATGTTCAATAAATATTTTATGTATTTAAACTATAGACCCTATTATAGCTTTAAAACTGCATGTAAAATAAATAAACAAACAACAAATAAACTTATGCTCTGTACCTGGCTTCCTCTCTTATATTATTATTTAACTATATTATAGATATTTATTATTTAATTATACTGCTTGCTCTACACTAGGCTTTCCATCCATGTAATTATTTAATATACTATTAATATCTACTATTTAATTAAAAACAGAACTTGTACTTTGTACATGGCTTTCTGTCTATATATACTATTACAATATACTATTTAACTACAGATACAAATTATGCTTTATGCCAGGCTTTTTATCTATATTTTATATAGAATTAATAACTAAATTTTATTTTATTATTAAATCTAATTATAATTTTTAGCTTTTATAAACATAAAATTTAAATTTTAAATTAAATTATATTTTAATATTAAATTATAATAGATTTGAAAAATACTTTTAAATTATTTTAAATTATTTGAAATTAATTAAAAATACTTTTAAATATCTATATAATTTTAAAATATTTTTAAAGTATTTTACATTATTTAATATAATTTAATATTATTAATAAAGTATAAAAGTAATATAAAAACTATAAATATATTGTCTTAAAGCAAGTTATAACATATTTTCCAAGTGAGTCAGCTACCTAAGTAGCTTGGCCACCTCCCTGCCAATATATTTAAGCTTCATGAATTAAAGCTATTCACAACATGTCAATGCTATAGAAAACATGTCAAAATTCCAAAAATTTGGTGGAGCAGAAGGGGAAGATCTAGATGGCCATACAGTCAATTCAGAATAGTTAAATTTCTAGTATTTATAAGGTAGTAGATGTTTACCAAGTCTCTTGCAGCACCTTAGGGGACTGACTATGGGGCCTTTCTTCCAGAACTAACCTAAGAGCCAATAGTCACAGACTTACATTCTGTAAAAAGGATGTGCTTTTAAAGTAGATACTCTCTATAGATATATGTAGATCAAGACCTAGGCCTGTAATGGTTAAAGATATAGCTAATTATCTTCTCTCAAAATGAAGTATTCTTACTTTTATACTAGTTGGAAAAAATTAAGTTAGCAACTTCATCCAGTGCAAGAATGAGATTTGAACCTAATTATCCAAAAGATACAATTATAAGCATGCTAAATATAAAGATTTACAGATAATTTGTGTATAGTTTGACTGCATCCAGGATACAATTACAACACATGGGATCCCTCTAGAAAATATATACAATTTTGATGAAACAAACTTTGTCATGGACCTGATTGCTACAGCTAAGGTTATTACCAGAGCTGAATTCTGTAGAAAAAGACCCTTTCTACAACCTGGAAATTGTAAATGAGTCATGGCTATCAAAACAATAAATGTATGTGGTTGAGCTTTACTACTATATATAATATTTAAAGGAAAGATTCATATGGCAGCCTGGTATGAGAACTCAAACCTTTTAAAGAACTAGTAAATTGAGATAAGTTTAAATAAATGGACCACTAATAAAATTGGGCTATCCTGGCTTAAAAATCTATTTATTCTATACACTAATTTATAGATTAGAGAAAAATCCTGGCTTCTCATCCTGGATGGCCATGGGAGTCATTTTATACCTCAATTTAATTAGCTTTGTAAGAAGAATGATATAATACCTGTTTGTATGCCTGCACATTTTTCACACCTTTTACAGCCCTTGGATATTGACTGTTTTACTGTTTTAAAGTACTTTTATAGGTATATAATGGAAGAAAGAATGTAACTCAACATTAACTATATTGATAAATTAGAGTTTTTTTTAGCATATCTCAAGGCCTAGAAAGAGGCTCTACACCTAAATAATATCAAGAATAGATTCAAAGTAACAGGATTAATTTTTTTCTACCTGGATTATATTTTGAATACCTTTACAATATAGCTGAAATCTACAATACCTCCTGGGAGTTCTCTGGAATCTAAAGTCAATTGGATGCTAGAGACTTCATATAATATTATATAATTAATTTAGCATGCAAGCATAATTAAAGCACTGCTTAAACAGTGCTCTACTACATCTTCAAGTCCTATGAAAACTTTAATTGATTAGCTGGTAAAAGAGTGTAAATTGACTATAAATGGAGCTGTTTTATTAGCTAAAGAGAATACTAATCTATAAGCTACTATTGAAAAATTAAGTAAAAAGTACAAAAGATTAAAAAAACAATTAAATATACAGGGTGGCATTACTATAAAAATAGCTTAATAGCTGTTAAACAGTTACCCAGCAGAGGCTGAAGCCTCTGAGCAAGCCTCTACTCTACTACCTTAAAAAAGAACTACTAAAAGATACAGTTACTATAGGCAAGAAGGCTATACAATTATCTAATGCCCTACCAAGTTTGTACCATAATATTTTGTATTTTTAGTTAAATTTTAGGTGTAATTTAGCTTCATTTTTGCAAGAATTGACCAGATTGTATAGGAACCAACTAGAAAGTAGCCAAGCTACTTGAGTGGCTAACTTGCTTGAGAAATATATTAAAGTAAATTGAAAAATTTATAATATAAGTAATAAAAATTAGTTAAATAAATATATAATATTTAAAATATTAAAAAATTATATTAATTAAAATTTTCAATAATAATAACTAAAAGTTATATTTTTATTTATAGTATCTATAGTTAATTTTTATAAAATTATTAATTTTGAAATAGCTTTTTTATAGTAATTAATATATTTGTTTTTATTTTTTATACTTGTTTTTATTTTATTATATAACTATTAATATATATTAATACTTTTATTACTTTAAATACTCAAAATATTTATATATTTTAATTTAAACAATCTAGTTTTCTTTAATAATTACAATGAAATTTAATATTTTAACTATTAGTAATTATTTATAAAGATTTTTCTTGTTCTTTTAATCTAGATCTAGATTTTTTTAATAAAAACTTTTTTACTAATTAATATAAA
The DNA here is from genome assembly GCF_001619985.1 of Xylona heveae TC161. Classification (NCBI taxonomy): domain Eukaryota; kingdom Fungi; phylum Ascomycota; class Xylonomycetes; order Xylonales; family Xylonaceae; genus Xylona; species Xylona heveae. Next base: position 428,133 of record NW_017264203.1, on the reverse strand, counting down.
TTTATAATTGTCTAGTAAAAGCTTTTTTTACTAGTTAATATAGATTTATAATTCTTTAATAATAATTTTCTTTATTTTTTTAATCTAGATCTAAACTTTTCTAGTAAAAACATTTTTTACTAGTTAATATAAATTTATAGTCTTTTAATAAAAACTTTTTTTACTAATTAATATAGATTTAAAACTCTCTAGTAGAATTTTTTTTTACTTTTTTAATCTAGATATAGATTTTTCTAGCAAAAATTTCTATTACTTATAAATAAATTTTAAAATAAATTTAAATTTAAATTTAACTAAATTTAATATTTAATTATTTTATAAATAATTTAAATATTGTTTATATCTAAGTATAATAGTTTTAAATATTTTAATTTTAAAACCAATAAATAACTAATTATAATATATTATTAAAAAACCTATAACTATTTTTAATAATTTTAAATAGTTTTTATATAATGAAAATTTTGTTTAAAATTATTTATTAAATTATGTAAAAGATTTTTAAAAAGTTCTACAATAATTTTAAATTCTAAGATCAAAACAAATTATAATTAAAAAAAAAAGTTATGCTATAAGATAGTAGACCTAGTAATAGTAGTATATAATAAAGATAGTAAAGATAAAGCTATTTAAAAGGCTCTAGATAAGCTATTAAAGAGCACAGTAAATATAGTATGACTAAGCAGGAATAAAAAAAGTATATAAAGGAAGTATAACAATTACTACCTTTAAAAAAGACAGCATCCTTACTGGTTATTAACTATAAATGAAAAAGCAAGAAAGTAATATAAAAATATATACAAAACAGTAAGAAAAACAGGTACTTTCATTGCAATGTCAGTAGTTTTTATTAGCAATCAGTATAGTCCTTTACAAAAGTACTTGTGTTTTTTATACTACTTTTTAGTAGTAAATTGCTAGTTGCAGATCTTATAGAGATGCTAATATTTGCCCTGCTTATTATAACTATTGAGAGGTATTACCTGAGGTACTTTAGTAATAATTTTGATAGTGATGTACTCAGCAGGTACATCTTTGGAGCTGCTTGCTAAAGATTCTTCATTAAGTTCTCCAAGAAAGCCTTTGCTATAGATTCTACTACTTGTTTATATATACTTTTTATCTTTCTTCAATCAATTAACTTTAGAGTTCTTCTCTTTTGACCAATCAGAAGGCTTAAAATCAGGAGGCTTTTGTCAATAGAGCTGAATCTAGTATAGTAATGCTACTTAGAGTACTTTTACTAGTACAATGATTAATGTAAGAGGGTCTAGATTGAGGTACAAATCAAGGCAGAGCTATATGCCAATGCTAAAATATACAATCTTAACTTGATTAAATTCCATAAAGTAACCTGCTGTACATGCTAATTTAGCTATAGTATAGAAGTACTTTACTAAGTCTTTTTTAATAATGTAATGTAGAAGAAAATACTGTTGTTAAAGTTGTTGCTATACAATGCCTAGAGGTATCTAGAATTCCTTTATAAATACCATTATCTAATCCTTAATCAATCTATAGCAGAGGCCTGTTTTTATTATCTAATCTAGATAAATATACTAATTTAGGGCCTTGTTTTGTAGACAGAGTAGCAGGTTGGCTAAAATCATTTAAGTACTATAAATGCCTTTTATAAACACTATATCTTGAAGCTAGTCATAGAACTTATATATATCTAAATATATAAAGTCTGCTATAGTAGGCAATGTATCTCCATTTTAATTAAGGTTAAAGAATCTAACTTTTTTAGTTTTCTATCAAGGCTTGTTAAATTGAGAGGTAGGTATGACAGCAGTTAAAAGGGTTAAAAGAGGTATAGATTCCAGCTGTAGATTGATCTATATAGGTAAAATGACTGTGTTGGTTAACTCAGATCAAGGTATAGTACATAAGTTAGACTAATTAGTTACTAGAGCTAATTGAGGTATTAATTAAGTACACTGAAACACAGGCTGCTCATAAAGCTATTTAAGTCAATCAAGGTACTTCTTAATTGCTTGAAATCTAAAGCTATTTAGACAATTTATATTGCCTAGTTTAGTAAGAATTATATCAATCTTGACATTGAGCTAAGCTATATTTGTTTGTATAGCAGGTTTATTAGATTCATTAGATACATTAAATGTAGATTTAGTGGATTAAGTAATAGATCTTGCAAGCTAGAGCTTAGGCTATTCAATTGTTTTGGTCTAAGCATACATTTGAGCTAGTATTGTTATTAATCTAGTACTTGATTTAGTATGGTAAAAGGATAATAAATGAGGTATCTGGTTAAGAATGATTTTAAAGCTAAAGCAGAAGCAAAGCAGAAGTTAAAAGAAATCTTGAATGACTAATTTATTAGATCAAGGTAATTATGACTATAAAACTTAATCTACTTGTTTAGAGTCAACTAAACACACCTTAAACTCAACTAAAGAAGCCTTAAAATCAATTAAGGAATCTTAACTAAACATACTGTTTTAGTTAAGCAAAAGTATTGTTTGTTTGTTTCTTCATTCTGCATGCAGCTCTAAAGCTATGGCAGGGTCTATAGTTTAAATACATAAAATGTGTGTTGAGCTTTTGGAGGTCACTCTAGAGTCAGTCAAGCTAATACTGGATGTCATCCATCAATATAAAACAAAAGAAAATTGGGAAAAATAATAAAGAAAGACAAAGTAAGAGTAATAAAAGTAATAAAAGAGAGTTAAAGTTTGGTTTTTGGTTTTTTTTTTTTTTTTTTTTTGGTTTTTTGATTTGGGCAATTTCAAAGGGTACTTTCATCTTGAAGTCTACCCCAGTCCCATAATGTTTCTTGTTGATGTTGTCCTTCTTGATGTAGTATCCATGTTCTTGATGCTACTTTAGTAGTATCTAGATATTCTAGTAGGTGGTTCCAGTTTTTTCCAGTATATAATACTTTCAAAGTAAGAACTTTTTCCTTTACTTTTTGTAGTAAAACTTTCCTAGCTTCTTTTGTTTGAGAGCAGGACAGTAATAGATGAGCTGGACTCTGAGTAAAGTTGCAGATAGAACTGCATTTTTTTGACTCATATGTAGGTAGCCTGTATAGGTAGGATTTGAAATAACCATGTCCTATCTTGAGTTGAATGGCAGTTGTAACTAGTTTTCTTCTAAGGTCTTGGTATCCCTCAAATAGCTTCCAGTGTGGAAGGGTTTGAAACTGTTTATAATGTTCTCCTTTAGAAGTAGTTTGCCATTGGTAGATCCATTGCTCAAGGATAAGCTTTTTCAACTTTCTTTTCAAGTAGCTGTATGAAGTATATGCATCCTTGTGTAGTTTGTTGGTATATGTTGTTCCATGCTTGGCTGCTTTATCTGCTTCTTCATTTCCTAGTATTCCTTGATGTCCTGGAACCCATTGAAGGTGGATTTGAATATTATTGTCTTTGAGGACTTGAATAGCAGAAAAGAATTGTAGTAGTAGTTGTTGTCCAGGTCCAGCTATAGGATGTTGTATTGTATCTAAGATACTTTGGTTGTCTGTAAATATCCAGATAGCTTTGGGGTTTATAGTTGATCTATATGCTATCCATTCTATTGCTTTAGTTAAAGCAAAGAGTTCTGCATCATAGATTTCCATATATGAGCCCAGATGCCAGGAAAAAGTATATGTATCTTGACAGCATGTAATATAACATCCTGCTCCTGCTGTTGTTTGTAGTGATCCATCTGTATATACTATACAATTTTCTTCTGGAATTTGTCTTTGAAGGGTGTTTAGTATTGTTTGGTGTTTTTCCATCATATCAGACTTGGAATGCTTGTCTTTGGTAATAGATATAGCTGGAAATTGTTTCCATGGGGGCCATTCAGTTATTGTGTAGAATTCTAGCTCTGGTGTAGTAGGTAAAATAGTAGCTAATTTAGCTAGTATTTGTATGTACTGAGTAGGATATGCTTTTGATTTTAACTGAGTAGGTTGTTGATTCCAGTCTAGATACTTGGTAGTATCTATATCTTGTTCTATTTGTGATATTGGAGGAAATTCTTTGGGGGTTCTTTGTCTAAGTGGATGTGACAAGCATAGTGTAGTCATTCTCAATGCATATTTATAGCTGTGAAGTTCTAGCCTGAGGTTGACAGGTAATAAACATGCTTCTATCTCTATAGCTTGTATAGGACTTGTTTTAAAGCATCCAAGAATCTTTCTTAGGGCTTGATTTTGAAGTTTTTGAAAGAGGTTCTTGTAGTTTATTTGTTGTTTCCACCAGATTGGAGATCCAAAGTCACTAATAGATGTAGTACAAGCTTTGTATAAGATAATTCCAGCTGGGACAGACATTCCTTTTTCTGATCCAAGTAGTCTACTTAAACTATGAAAGGCTCTTGTTGCTGCTGTTACTTTTCTAGTAACATGTTCTTTGAAAGATAGTTTAAAGTCAAACCAGATTCCTAACCATCTAACACAGGTACTAGGAACTATTATAGTTCCATTTGGTAGTGTACATGTAGCTTGGCTTGGTGTTTTTGTCCTTTGAAAGTGGATAAGCTCTGTTTTTGTATCATCAAATGCAATAGCATTTTCTTCTCCCCAGGTAAAGGCTAGTTTAGTGATTTCCTTAAGGATTAAACAGTTAGCTATAGGTGTAGCTCCTTGAACTACTATAGCTATATCATCAATATAGCTAGGTAGTTTAACTGTAGGGAATCTATCTTGGATATAGTTGAATAGAAATCTTAAGTATAATAAAAATAAGATAGGTGATAGAGGTGAGCCTTGTGGAATTCCAGTATTGATAGCTATCATAGGTTGTTGTTGTCCATCAAAAGCTAGACTAATTTGTTTTTGTGTCATAAAGCATTTTGTCCAGTTAAGTACTACTTTTGGTAGTTGAAGTTGTTGTAGAACTTGTAGTAGTTGTATAGTTGAAACATGGTCAAATGCTCCTTTTACATCCAAGAATAAACAGGATAAAACTTGTTTTTGATTCCAAGCTTCTTGAATATCATGGGTAAGCATCATAGCTGCATCTATAGCTGATCTTTGTTTTCTACCTCCCATTTGCTCTTGGTGTAGTAGATCTTGACTATCTCCTAGATAGGATAATCTAGTAGCTATAATCTTTTCTGAAATCTTGTCTAAGCATTTAAGGAGTGTAATTATCCTATATGCTTTTGGTTGAGTATAATCAGGCTTTGATGGTTTCTTTAATACTGCTCCTATGCCTTGTCTCCAGCTAATAGGATGATATCCTTGATCTAATAGTATTTGATATACTAAAGTAAACCATCTTGGAATGTATTGAAATGCTCTTTGAATGATTGCAAAAGATAATTGATCAGGTCCTGGAGCCTTTTTTGGAGCAGAAGTTTGAATAGCATGCTTAATTTCTTGTTGAGTAATCTTTGGCCAAAGACATGTTTGAGCCTTGTATTGAACTCCTGTAGTTCCTTGACTTGTAGGTAGTGTAGGAAATAAAGTAGTTAAGAAAGCTGAACATTTTCCTTCAAAAGTAGTTTCTAGGGTAGTTGGTCCTTGGATAGAAGAAAGTTTTTCTACTTTTCTTGGATTGGTATAGTGGTATGCTTTGAAAACATCAACTCCTTTAGCATTTGTTAGAAAGTTTATTCAAGATGTCTCTTTAGCTTGTCTAATACTTCTAAAGAAGCTGTTTCTTTTAGTAGTATATTCTTTCCATAAAACTTGGCTTTTGTTTTGCTTCCATTGTCTCTTTGCTTGAGCTACTTTAGTTCTTTGAGATGATAGTTGATCATTCCACCATGGTTTAGATCTTGGAGATAGTTTAAATTGAGGAATAGATCTTTGGCATGCTATTTTAATAGTATGTTGTAATGTACATGCTATTTCTTCTAGCCTGGTAGTTGAAATAGTATCTTCTAGTATATCTTTTTGTAGTTGATCTAGATGATACTTTTCTTGCTCCTGGATTATACTTTGAAAGATCTTCTAGTTGGCCTTATTAACATTGAAAGAAGTATGTATAGGGTGGGTAACTTCTTCTAATTTTGTTCCTTTTAATGTAAATTTAATTGCTTCATGATCTGATCCTGTTGCCCAGTCTTCTAGTATTTGCTAATCTTGTATATAAGGATATAGGTTGGGTGTAGAAAATGCCAGATCTAATACTGAGGAGGTATTTCTTTGATTTCCAAGATAAGTCATTAAATCAGGAGTGTTTATCAAGAGAAATTGATATTGTGTAAGCCATGTAACTAGTACATCTGCTCTAATAGAAATAGTTTTCATAGAATTCCACCATGCATGATGTGCATTAAAATCTCCACAGATAAGTGTTCTAGACCATGGTTGTATTTTGTGTAATAGTCTCTCTACTGTTCATAGAGGAGGTGTTGTAGTTTGTTGAGCTTCATTATAGATATTAATAATGAATGTTGGTGAAATGGTAGTGTTTTGTACTTGTAAAATAAAACAATCTTCATCTTGAATCATTGTTTCAACAGTACATTGTAGGTCTGGTTTAAGCTTTGTAATAAAAGCTAACACTCTAGGTCTTTTTGATAATGACAGAGGAAATATTGTTGTAAATGAAGGATGTGATATAGTGGTGTTGTTTGGTCCAATCCAGGGTTCTTGTAGTAAAAGAATGTCTGTTGAAGATGTTGCTAGATCTAGACATGCATACATAACATTGATAGATCTAGCACAATTGTGTTGGACTATTTGAATATCTGTTGGATTTCTATTCATTAATAGTCCATGGCAAGATGGTCTGTAGTTGATGTAGTTGGTAATAAGGCTTAGTATATAGAACATTCTTTTGCATTAGCCTTATGACTTCCCAAGCAGTTGCTACATTTAATAATGCTATGAAAACAGGCCTTGCCTATAGTTGGTGGAGTACATATTGTACATGTATATTGTCTTGTATTATGTAGTTCTGCACAGATTTGACATTTTGCTTCTTTAGTACATCTAGTATGTTGATGTCCAAATTGTTGACATTTGAAGCATTGGTCTGTTGGTTTGTTGTCTTCATATTTAACTGTTCTAGCTGATAGTCCAGCTATAAGAAGTCTGTTTCTTAAGGCTTGCTTGGCTTCTTGTTCTGTTTTGAAAGCTAGTACCAGAGAAGAATGTTTCTTGTATTGTCTTGTTTCTGCAGATGTAATCCAAGTAGGTAAACATGCAAGTTTTAGACCTTTGTTATATGTTTCAAGTTCTTCTTGAATTGCTTGTAATTCTTGGGGTCCTTGAAATACTTTTGTAGGAATTCCATGAGCAACTATTTTGTGCCACTTCTCATCTTTTGCAATTTATGTTACTTCTAGTTCAGGGGCCCAGATAGCTTTGTATTGTAATAGTTGATAAGCTGTATTGTCTTGATGAGTAGTTAAGATAATGTTTGTCTTTGACTAAGATTGAGTAACACTTGCTACTAGTAGATCATTGATTTTTGCTTCTTTAAGTTTTTTGTTGATCTGGTTCCTGATTTCCATAGCATTGAAAGGATTTGGCATCTGTTTAGGAGTAACAATTACTCTCTTATCTCTAAAGGTAGTAATTGGTTTAATTACTTCTTTAGTTTTAGTCTTAGCTTTTGAGACTGTAGTCCATGAATTGTCCTTTGTACTAGGTCCTTTAGCTATAGAAGCATATGTTGTAGATGGTTTTGATTTTTGATTGATAGGCTGGAATTGAAAAGTAGTTGGTAGTGTAGTTTGTTTAATTGCTTGTTGTTCAGTAGCTGTTTGAAGTATTTGATCAAGCTTTGTAGTAATTTCAGTTTTAAATTGTTGAAATTCTACTTTTGAAACTTGCTCTTGACTTCTTGTTGATAGTATATCTTGTTCCATGACTTGAAAACTTTCTCTTTCTTGAATAGCTTGTAGTATCTGGTTGATGTTTTGAATATCTTGAGTTGTTTGTTGCTGAAAGTTTTTGGAAATAGTTGGTGTAGTTAAGCTTTGAAGTAGTTGTTGGTTTTGTTTAACTACCATTTGGATTTTTTCCTTTATAGTAGTGTTGGTAGCTTGATATTTTCTCTTTTTTAAGTGTAGCTGTCTTGGTTTTGGAGTTGGAGATTCTTGTAGTACTTGGACTAGAGGATCTATATCTGGCTCTTTCTCAATTGGTTTGATAGTTGAAGCCATCTTGACTGAAGTATTTTCAATCAAAGCAATGGAAGATGGTGGTGAAGATGGAAAGTTTGTTGTAGGTGTCCAACTCATACCCTTTCAAAGAGCAAGTCCTGCCTTCAGGCTTACTCTTTGCTACCTCCCTGAATTACCCTCTCAAGAAGCAAGACTTTACTTACAGGTATCCTCCAAGCCTTACTCCTTGCTACCAAGGTTATACTTACTCTTCTTCACTAAATTATGGTATAAACCAAGCCTAGTCTATACTTAATCTAGTGGAAATCCAGTCCAGGTTTTGGTCTACAATCCACCTTTTATAACTAGGTATAGCTCTCTCAGGTCTTGATTGTCAAGGTTGCCAAGAGTTTACTATTCTAGATATAGAAGGGTCCAGCCAAGATTAATATCCCTCTTCCTCTAAAAGCAAAAAGACTTGTTTCTTACTTCTAGAGTTTTACCTAGCTAGTAGGGATTAAAGAAGTTTCCTTAAACAGTAGTTTAAGGAGTACTAAATTAATTTTGTAGCTACTAGCTGTACTCTATAAAGGCTCCTGCTCTTTACAGAGTACTAGGTATATTAGGTCTTTAAGGAAAGAGGCCTCTAATATAGCTAAAAGCTAGGATAAAACACTAGAGTATAGTGTTTTTAGAGCCTAACTTTGTATCCTTGGTCCTTGGTATGTATATTTTTTTTTTTTTTTGAAAATAAAGCAAATAATCAATAGTAGAAACAAATGAGAAACTTACTCTTTCCAGGATCTACAAAGGCAGTTTGTTCCAGGTCCTAGGAGGTACAAAATTAAATACAAAGATAGTTCAAAAACAAAAGAAAATCCAGGTCCAGGTCCAGGTCCAGAGAGGTAATACAAAACCAAATACAAATTTTTATCAAAACTTAACAATGCAATTTATACAAATGAAATTTGACAAAGAATTAGTAGTGTTATGAAGAGAAATCACCTGACTTCTAGTATAAAGCACTTTGAAGAGAATGTCTTATAACTAGGCAACCAGGAGGTCCACCTACACAAATGATAATGGAAAATGGAGTGTAAAGCAGATAGAATCAGAAACAACT